>NC_067144.1:29864909-30154909 GCF_903995435.1 Acomys russatus | reverse complement strand
GAAGAGTTGGAGGAGCGTTTGTCTGTTCACCATCATTGCTTATTCTTATCAAGGAGACTGCTCTCTGTGCATGCCTATCTCATGCAGAGTGCTGAGGGTAGAACTAGGGCCATGTACTGGCTCTACCTTCATGAAGCCACAGTCAAAAGGGAAACCATGCCATTATTCCAGGTCAGAGAAGAATCACTTGTATTTCTGTGTCAAGCCAGGGGGAAAGCAAGCAAATTGTATTGGACATTTGCTGTGCACCTGATAGTGGCCAGGTGCTTTGTGTATTTTCTCTCTTTTGCTGGGCGGAGTGTAAGGTATAATTACTGTTTGCTTGTATGGTTTTGGGTCTTATCTTCCCAGTGAGCTTTTCTAAATTTAAAGTTTTCATGCAACCAAAATAGCTGAGCAGTAAATAAAACTCTGTGTAAAACAGTTTCCAAATAGAATTTTAATTTTTAGTGCTTGAGAATTGCTTCTTTAATGCTTTCAGATTATATTCTTTAAATATCCTTTTCAGTAATTTCACTATCTGGTGTCTTTGGAAAGGCTTTGCCTTCCTCATTTGTCTATTCCAATCTCTTAATATCTTCGTTTTCTTTTGTGTACTCCTCTGCTATGTGCACCATCCATCGCTCCTCTAACAGCTGATACACATCACCCAATCTTATCCACTTTCATTCCTTCTGTACAATTTATATTTGTGATTTAAGCAATCACAAGTGATGAAATATTTAAGGGGAGAGCTAGTGCTTTTCCACACCTACTATATTATAAGTGCTACATAGTAAATCAATCAGCTTTTGTTACTGAAACAATCTTTCACGCCCAGTTCATTTTCTTCCTAAATGGTCTGTATGTTTCCTAAGCAATCTCTGCTTCACTGTAAGGTCTAGATTTTTTATTTTTACTTCTACCGTATGTATGTATGTATGTATGTATGTATGTATGTATGTAGCAAAATGTATATGTACCATATATATGCATGCAATATATATACCATATATAGATAGTTTGTAGAGTTGAAAATCTACATAGAATGATCTGGAATACCATATTAATATAACATAATATTGTAAATAAAATATTACTATAATAATTGTAGACAGACATATATTAATATATTATTCTAGATTATTCTATGTTAATAAGACACTGAGTTCCTGGAGGCAATGAATTTATTTTTATGACATGTCGCAGAAGTATAAGCTTAGAGTCCTCTCCAGGTGAAGTGAGTGTGATGTACATATCTATATCCCAGCACTTGGGAGAAGTGGATATGAGTTAGAAGAATAAGAAATCCAAGGTAATTTTAGCTCCATAAGAAATTCATTGCCAGCCTACAGTTCATGAGACTGGAGAGGAAATTTTAAAAGAAAGAAGAAAAGAAGGAAGGAATAAAGGAATGACTGAACGAACAAACAAACACACTGACCCAAAGACTACCAATGATGCTATCCACCTTTCATCCCTTCCCCAAACTGATTCCTGCAATGAAGCCTAGACTCACGGATGACAATGACTCCCACTTACCAACGAACACCTATTCAAGACTAACTGGCAAAAGGGAAAAAATAGAAAACAACCCTGTCTGTCACACAAAAGGTTTTACCATGCATTAACTGAGGCTAAGAAATTAAACAAAAATCCCAAATTCACACAGATAATAAGAAAAAAAGGAAGAATTTGAAATGGTGTCATTTCAAATAGCACCGGATGAGCTTGCTCATGGCTGCACTAGCCTTTTTCATAGCACTCAGATTCCTAGCACAAGAAGACAGCTTAAGATGGTACAGCCAGTTGGGCTCTTAGGTAAAGGTATTCACAATTTTTAGCACAATCATGCTTTTGTCATTTGCTCTTAAAAAAAACAACTGATTGGCCACAACACGTCTCTTCCTTCTGTTGCTCCATACATAGTCTCCTGTGTCTTCCGTCACTCTATACAGCAAATCCTGCTGGGTGAGCCATGTGCTCTGTCCCAAAATAAAATACTTCATGAGACCTGTCAAGTCGGTTTAACTTCCTAACTAAAGAAGGAGACAAGCACAACAGTTGTTTGAATTTCAGTTCCTCACAAGTGAATATGAATACCAACAGGATGCACATTTAAACGCAGGTTTGCCTTTTCACTAATCTACAACTTTGGACCAGCACCTTTTAGAACTAATGGCTTATTTTGGATGGCTACTAAGAGAGAGTGGGCTACCCAGGGCTGAACCCACTTATCCAAACCAGCTTTTATGCATACATACAGGAGGCATATGCCCAGGCTTTGGTGCTCTAAACAACCTTATTTAATTCGTTACTTTCTAAACATGCCAGATCTTCAAAAATACATTGGAATGCTCCCTACGGTTTCAGGATGTCAAGGTTACTTCTCTGGAGATCTGATTCACATCTACACTCTAGCACTCATGAGATTGGCTCTGAAAGTCTCATGATTAAACAACCAAGAGATGAATGCATTGAAAACCAAGCAGCCACAAACTGTGTAGGATGGCTATCATTTAGGGAAGGGCCAGTTCTTTAAACGTTTTAATCACATCCCTCATAACCTCCCTTTATTTTCTAATATCAAAGTTTTAGTAAAAATGCATTTTGAATTACATGCTCATGGTTTTATTTAGAGAAAAATACATTAAAAAAAAAAAAAAAACTAGGGCATTTTATTTTTTCTTTAAACTTTACATCTTGGTCCAGATTCTCTTATGTTGAATTTCTAACACTTCTGCAAATATCATGAATATAACTAACCGCAACTGGAGGATCTCTGCTTGCCGGCTGCATCCCCCAACCTCTGGGAAACAGCAACTGTCTTTCTCTCTCAATAAATTGGGACCAGGAGCTTTTGATACCGGTTATTAACTCAAAACTAATGGGAAATGGGAAAGCCCAAAGGGATAACAAATAGTTTCTTATCTCCAAAAGGAGTAACAGAAAATACAATAATTACGTCAGGGTTATACTGTGCTTACATCTAAGGGAGAGCTCAGGCTGGATTTATTTTTAAGCCAAATCTCTCTGGCTGTACGTAGCCCCTCCCTATGGCCCACAGAACAGCAGCTTGGAATGAGAGCACATGGCTTCCATTAGCTGCAATTGTAGAGAGTGCTTGAATTTGCCTTGTTTTGAGAAATGCTTATCAAAATTATCCTTTTAGCTACATATCCAGCCCCAACTTGATCACACCTTCACATGTGTCTCATGAACACATTGAGGTGAGTGGTAAATTGCCCCAGATGATAGGAAGTCAAGACGGACGCTGATTGGTTGCCACTGTGGCCAAACCCTTTCGCTTTTTCAGTCTCAATTTTTAGCCCACAAGCTAAAAGAGCTCATTTGAGGCACATTCCCTACGAAGCAGCTGTCTTCCGAAGCCTAAAGCATAATCATTTGTGATTGTTCTACGGGAATTTTTTTACAGCGACTGAAAAAGTCAGTTCTATGCTTCCATTTTTAGCCGAAGCAACACAAATTAGCAGTCGTGATCGGGATGGATGTTTGATGGCATGTCTAGTCTTTATATCCTGTTCTTTTACTTTAAAATGTATCTTTATCCCTTTCCAATACCCCACAAAGGAAACAGGGTCTTTTTTATAGCCTTTTATCAGCATGGAAGAGATTGTTAAATCTGTAAACGTCGTCCTCAAATGGCAGAATCCTCAATATGTGTGGCACTGTGGTCACTATACACTGAGTGGCAACTTATTGCATGTGTCACACTGCAGGAACTCTCATTTTACCTCACTATTTCTAATTTGTGGAAATTGGCCATGCTATAGTTTCATTGATTATTGGTCTATATTTAATGCTGTCGCATTACTTGGAGAAAATGCATACAACCAAATAGAGTAGAATGGGGGTTAAATTAAGGATATTACAACATTAGAGAAAAATGGAAAATAAAATAAAATTGGAAACTGAATTATTTCTTTGATTTTATATATTTGCTTAAAATTGGATATTGTATTGCCTCTGAGAGTTTTAGCACCTATTCATCGGTCTGGCTTTTGTTTCCTGAAGGTACACATAACAAGTCAACCTCCCATTCCACTTTTTACTTTAGATTGGTAAAAAGAGGCACTGAGCCCTCCAGACTAAACCAAAATAGTAATCTTACCTAGCTGCCCAGAAAATATTGTGAATTTACTTCATCTTTACAAGGAAAATTTTTGTCTGTTCAGTTGTCTCTATGCTTGAGAGCCCAGGGAACTTGATTTTCCAAGCTAGGTTCTTTAACTTTTCTTTAGGTAGTCTAAGTTTTGACGTGGAGTGGAGCGATTTGTGAGACAGTGACAGAACTGACCATAGCAAGACCTCATAGTGGTGTTTTTTAAGAAAGGTCAGCAGGTTTACATGTTGTTGAAGCCTTTATCTTACGCCGTATTTTAGAATGCCTTCAAGCCCATGCCCATTTCCTGACACACACTCATCGTCACACAGGCAGGAAAGTGCCACTGTTTCCATCCCCGCTGATCCCACTGAGTAGCAGTCAAAACCACATACCATCTGGCAGCTGGAAATGCATTTGAATATCCCTCAAATCAAGTCGCAATTATGCATCAGCCAGCTGTGATCTTTTCCATTCATGACCACCTTCTCAGAGATCATTCAATTAGGCATCCTAGAAAGATTCAGGGAGAATCAAACATCTCAGATCAGAGGTAAATTTGCTTCCCAAGGTTGAGTCCAAAGCAATTAGCGTTCACAAGACCCAAGAGTCAAAAATATTGACAAAACACATTGTAAGCGAAAAGTACCTTCTAAGCACCTGTGTCCTGACATCAGAAATTTCACAAGTGTCTCAAAGAATTTCTTTTCATCTCCAGCTTCTCAAGGTTGAGTGGCTCTGTGTTACGAAACCTTTGATAGGCAGAGTGGAGATGGTGTCCACAGCAATGTTTGTTGTCTTGACAACAAGACACAAAAGGAAGCTGGGCATTCTGGCCCTGCTCTTACTCTCTGTTTAGAGTCCCGCCCTCTGGCCTTCTTCAGAATCCAGAGCAGTAAGACTTTGATTTTTCTTACTCCTGTATAAATGCAATACCTTGAAAGATAACCATAGGAACTGTAGCTAAGGGCACATCAGACTTCTGATGTGTACCTGAGACACCATGATAGATCCTCTAAGGACAAAGCCCCCACCCCCCAAATCAAATGACACAATCAGAACTCCTAAAAGGAAATGAAATACAACTATATAGGAAGCATGCCATCCAAATAAAGGACAGATTATAGCTCAGAAGTCTGAGTAAGAGGATATATATATATATATATATATATATATATATATATATATATATATATATATATATAGCGATAAACTTGCTACTAGAATAAGCCTGCATGTACTATGCAACACAGAGATCATGTCCATATGGTAGGAAGAATAATGCAGATACGAAACCTCTATGTAGCACAGTGTGTGTCTTCTGATGATGAAACCACATCTACTTTGTATCAACTTTTAAGCTAAAACATAATTACATTGCTTCCTTCCTTCTAACCTCACCCATGTTCCCAAACCACTTACTTTCAAGCTGATCAAACTGATGGCCTCTTTTTCTTGGATTGTTGTTATATAAATACATATATATATAAAATTTTAAGTTAGTATATGAACAAGATTCATTAACATTAACTTTATAGACATTATTCTAAACTCTCATAAAAATATAAGAGAAGAACATGTAAGTGGAAATGGTCTTCATTTTCTGGAGTAGAAATGCCGAAGTGTATAATTGATAGAACAAGAAATGAAAATTGAAGTTATTTAAGTAGAAGTATATATGCAATCAATTAGAGTGATAACTGAGAAAATTGTTATCATACAAGAATAATTTAAAGGTTATTTCTAATGTTTGTATGTGAGTAACGTAGCCATTATAACAGCATGACTTATAGACTATGAAAACAACCTCTACGTAAAATAGCTACAAACAGCAAAAGCAGCTGATTCTGGGCAATGAAGTGAGATAAGTGAAGGACGGAACTAGGAGACATACTTTTCTATTAAAACTTTTCTTGTATTCTTTGATTTTTATAAGGCGCCCATGGGACTAGATATTTCCAGCGCTGTCCTCGCCTGTTTCTTCTGTGCCTTCAAGAACAGTTCAGACAGATAGCTACAACTAAAGCAGAGAGAGCTCTCCAGAGCCTCTTCCTGAGAGCCAGACAAAGTCAGGGACAGTTTCACTTAATTCAAAGTTGGATTGTACCATTAAAATGCATATATTTCTTATTTTTAATAATGGTGTTTGATATTAGACTGAAGTTGGAGGCACAGCCAGTTAGCATGAGAGACTCTTAAAATCTATAGATCAATTCACAAGTCTAGCCATCTCCACTCACTTTACAATGAGACTGTGATTCCACCAAGGTAGAGGACCAACAAAGAAATGTGTTTAAGACCATAAGAACTTCACCACTTTCTTGCTGAACAAACACACAGAAACTTAGATATCTTGTTTTTATGTAAGAAGGTGGCTTTGTTGATGCTGATGTGCTTCTTGTTTTGTTTTTTGTTTTTGTTTTGTTTTATTTATTTTATTTTATTTTATTTTTTGGTTGTTGGTTTGATTTTTTAGATAAGGTCTAGCTCCATAACCCAAGCTAGTTTGGAATTTACTATGTAACTCAGACTGGTTTTTAACTCACAGCTATAAATTTACCTCATCCTCAGTTGGATTAAGCCAACACACCCAGATTAAATTTACATTGCTCCCTCACTCTCTCTCCCACAAAGGGGGCCTTGGAATGAAGCTCTTGTTTAGCATGTATGAGGCCCTGAAAAACAGAAACAAAAGAAACCAAATTGCAGATAATGGAGGTTAGAAAAATTGCATTTTCTTTGAAACAGAAAATATGTTTTATGCAATACAGTGCAGTACAGAGCCATTTGCTTACCTCAGTGGAGTCATAGCTGATGGACAGCTTCAAATTGCTGCACCTGCTCAGCAATATGATAGAACTGAGGACTACACATCATTGGACTGGGGGAGGATGAAAACTCACAATTGAAAACACAGTTTCCACTGACTGTGTATTATTTCCCACCATAGGAAAGGTTACCCATTGTAAGATGAACCATTGTAAGAGACCCATTGTCTGTATTCAAATTGCCACCTTGGACTCACAAGAACAATAGCTAATCTTTGCTGACCATCCATTATATGTTTGCACAAGAACTGGCTCACTTATTCCTCATGCTCCGCTATTAGCCAGCCCATTTTACCATTAATAAAAATGAGGATCAGCAAAATCAATTTCACCAAGTAAACTTGGTTAGTATGTCTATGTTTTAAAATCAGAGTTTACCCGTTAGATTGGAAAGGGGCCTGTGGAATCACTTAGCCTAGTTCATAAATTTATAATAGACAGCAATTTTGTGTCATAGGAGAAAACTAACTTTCAAATGTGCACAGGTGGTTAGTGCCAGAGCCAAGACTAGAACCCACGGATTCTGGCTTCTTGTCCAATTCTCCTTCAACCACAGAAGGTCACAAAATGTTAAACTCGTTAAGACAGTACAGGCCATCTGGGTATTTTCAGTGCCAGAATGGTAAGTCTTGACACTAAGTTAGCTCAGAATCCAGAGAATTGTAATACCACCACCCTTCCACACTGGCAGAACTGAAGGATTTCAGGGAACATCAGGGCAGCAAATGGTACCACACGTTCCCTACTTAGCTTCTCTGAGGGGTGAGGGGTAGCTTTCTCCCCAGCTTTGTAAGGTCACCTCCAAGAATGTTTCTTTTGTTGTTCAGATGCCTTCAGAGTTGAAAAAATGTTTCTTCTAATTTATTAGTGATTAAAACTAAAGCTAAATTACTACACAGAAACATTCATGTATAATACAGTTAAAGCACAAAGTTGAAATTCTACCAAAGCCATTTCCATGTTACAATCATTTCAAAATTGTAAATTGATGGTTAATTAAAACACAGCTCACACCCATGCCTCTATTCAGTAAGCTATGATCCCATTGTATGTTTAAAACAATGTGGTCAAAATTTACATATTTATACATAAACTCAAAGACTACAAAAAACATCAAGGAATCACAAGGAATTACTGTCACAATTAACTTTTTATATAATATTAAATATTAAGAATGGCTTCTTATTTATATTAACGATCATAGTACCAATGCAAACTTTCATTATAAGAGAAGATTTATTAGAAAACATTTACAATTAGCTTAGCAATAGCATTCACTGAAGATGGTGGGAAAAGAAAGCCAATGATTCCTGGTTTTAGAAAAGAAAAAGCAGTAAATATATAAGAAGCATGAATTTGAAGGAGCATTGGGAGGGGCATAGGGCAGGGTTTGGAGGGAGGAAATGGAAGGAGAAATGTTGTAATTAAATTGTAACCTAAAAAAAAAAAAATGAAAGAGAAAAATACTTCAAATCTTATCCCTCTTCTGTGAGCTCAAAATGATTTTAGGGTGGAGAAATAAATTGGGATATCAATAAAGAATACATGAGCAAAATCTTTACAATAAAACTGTTTTTCTCGTTGAGAATATAGGCTAGGGTTTTAATTATGCTACTAAAGTTAATTATGCTCAGATATTCATGGATATTAAATATGAAATATACTACACACAACATATGTGGTATAAGATTTATTTGGAAGCATAGGGAGAAGAAAGGGAGGTGCCCCAGCGGGACAGAGGGAATGACACAAACAGAGGAAGAGAGAGCAAGAGAAACAGGAAGGAAGTGGAAGAGGAACAAGAGAGAGAAAGAAGGTGCATTTGTCCTTTTTATAACCCTGGGCAGGGGCAGGCAGGTAATGACATCATAGATTACTAGGCAGACTGAGGAGTATGGCAACCCTGGGTATCCTGAAGATTGCTGTAAGGCAGGTGGGCTTTGAGTTTTAAAAGCCTAAGCAATTCCCAATTACTTCTTTCTCTGTGTCTCATATATGGGGATCAGATGTAAGCTCTCAGTTGCTGTTCCAGTGCCCTGCCTGCCTGCCTGCCTGCTGCCATGTTCTACACTGTGGTGGTCATGGACTCTAACTCTTTGGAACTATGATCCCCAAATGAAATTCTTTTCTTAATAAAGTCACAGCAATAGAAAAGAAGCTAAAACAAGTATTATTACATATTTCATTTTCATCCATTCTGATAGGCATGTGATAATACACCCTTGTGATTTTAATTTGTAGTTGTCTAATCTCTACTCTATTACACATCTTTTCATGTACGTATTTCCCATATATATCTTCTAAACCGTACACCTTTTCATATTTTACCATTTTTAATATTAAATGTTTTTGCCTATGTTCTATCTAGCCCCACACATTTACCTTCTCCAGATGTAATCTTAAGACTAAGTTTCTTTAATTCCTATACATGCTATCATTTTAAAATCAAAGCCTCAGCCAGGAGTGGTGATACACACCTTAAATCCAAGCACTCAGGAACATAGAGACAGGTGGATCACCGTGAGTTCGAGACCAGCCTGGCCTACAAAGTGAGTCCAGGACAGCCAAGGCAACCCAGAGAAACCCTCTCTCAAGAAACCAAACAAACAAGAAAAAAAAAAAAAAAAAAAACTCATAGCCTCAGTAACAGGCCTAAGAATACAGACAATGACCTGCTCTCATTTTTACAAAAGATGCCGTGGAAGGGAAGAAAGGCAGAAATAAGATGAAAAGAAATGGTCTCAGGACTAAAGCAGAAAAGCCACAAAGATAAATGTAATTTTCTTTGGAGTGTATTCATTCCCCTGTGGCGCTGTTAAAAAAATTATCCTGAGGAGTGGCAGCTCCCGGAGGGTGCTTTCAGGAGACAAAGCCCTTCTGAAGCTATGAACTTGGACCAGGTAGACTTCCAAAGCCCTTTAGGCAGTTCCTTCCATGACGAAGGCTGTGGAAAGGTGGGGTTGGCTATGTACTGAAGTCCAAGGTAGTACCAAGAACCAACAGTTGCCAGAAGCTGAACATGAACCTGAAATTCACACCACCTGTTACTGAATGTCGCTTTGCTCTTCAGTAAGAGGGGCTTAACCTCCAGCTGAAGGGTGGATAGCTGAGGAGGCATTCTAGAGAGAGAGGAGTAAACTCCAGACGCTTCACTCAAGACCCACAGAAAACAAAGCAGAACTTTGGACTGCAGGGTGCTGAGTGATTAAACGGCTTCTCTAGTCTCAAATAATTATTCACCAGGAGAGACAATGAGGCCGGTAGCCAGCCTCACTCTGAAGCAGCACTGATGAACTGGACAAATTCCTAGGCCACTCCAGCAAAGGTGACAAAAGCTAATCTAGAGATTCTCTCTGTGGTGCTTAACAGGTGACATGGCCTCAAGTCAGGGCACTAACCTCTGGAGGTTAGCTGTGCAGCCTCGTGCATCTCTGAGGCTGATGAGGTAGAGCAAGGTTTTGTGGTTCCAACAGCCAAGGCTTATTTGGCCAGGCTTCCAAGGCTTTCAGCAGGACAAAACCTGTTAAATGATTCGTTCTGTTTTGTTTCTCACACATTTTATTCAAACATGGAAAAAAAAAAGACCCTATAGGAGATCAGCTCTCCAAAAATTCAAGCGTGTCTCCCATGTCCCTTCCCACAGCAGTCGCCAGCTGCATGGAGCATACTTCAGGAGCATTTCAGCAAAGATTTAGAATAGAAAAATCCCTAAGCCCAAGGGAATAACATCAAAGTTTAATGAGAAGTTAAGGCATTTTTTTTTTATTAAATGTCTGGTTTCAAACATTTTAATGAATCACTTTTTTTTTCTGCTTTTTAAAAACAGCCTCCTGGCTTCAACCAGCAGCCACACTGACCAAGTTCAGTATAATTGCCACGAGAAGAGAAATGCCCCAAGCCATCAACAGCATTAATTAGGTCTGACTACACATTCTCAAGTAAAAGTTGTCATCATTGTGTAGGGCAACACAGTCTATGGTTTCTCTCTTGGGGCTAAATCAGGCCTCAGTTGATAGAAATACCAAAAAAAAATCAAGGCTTGACTAAAGGCTTAATTTCAACGAGAATTTAAATATTTCCCACTGACATGGGTCTTAGCAAGTAATACAAGAGGAAAAGGCAAGAGCTAAGGAAAGAAGGTCAGAGAAAAAGAAAGGCAAACTGGACAAGAAAACAATCTAATGCGAGAGTCCTATGTACTTTCTGCATTTATGTTTCATATCCCCCCAAAAAGTGCTTCTTTGTGGTGACAGGTATTGGACAGTGAGATGGTTCAGTGGTTGTAGGCACTGACTGCTCTTCCAGAGGACCCAGGTCCACATGGCAGGTCACATTGTCTATTACTCCAAGATCTGACACTTTCACATAGATATAGATGCAGGCAAAACATTAATTCACAGAAAATAAAATAAAGATATTTCTAGCCTTTTTAATTATGAAGAGAAAATCAAGCAGTTTACTATGCATATATTATAGAAAGCTATAATAGCTGAGGAGGAGACAGTGGTGTTTGATTGAGTGGATATGCTAATTTTAAGCAGAATTGAGTGAATACCTTTCTTTGCATTAGCTAAGGTTTCTATTGCTGTGATGGAACACTATGGGCCATAAGCAACTTGGAGAGGAATGGCTTATCTCCTCTTATACTACTGAGGGGAGTCAGAGCAGAAACTAAAGCAATGGCTTCTACATCAGTTTTGATTGGAGGTGATTGAGGACTGCTATTTACTGGTTTTCTCTCCGAGACTTATTCATCCTTTCTCATAGCACCTAGGAAGCCAGCGTCAGGACTGACACTGCCCACAGTGACCTGGGTCAATCCACATCAATCACCAATTAAGCAAATGGACCATAGTCTGGCTTACTCACAGGCCAATCTGGTGGAGGCATTCTTTGTTTCAATTAACGTTCCTTTTTCCCAGATGATTCTAACGTGTGTCAAGTGGACATAAGTGTTTTTACACAAAAATACCCAGTCAGTATTGTGGCTTCCAGAAGAAAAAAGATCAAAAGATCTAGCTCAAGAAGCCTAGACTTAGACTATAAACTTCAAGACTAGCACCAGCAGTGGCCATCAGCCTACGTTACTGAATTCTTGGACACCTAGCATAGCCTAGGCTTAGCTTATAAACACTCAATGAAACAGAGTAAGTCTGTGTTGACTTAGACATAACTGAGAAAGTCCCCCAGAAGTCCAGCTTGAAATCTCAAATCCTAGGAATAAAGAGATGGGAGGATATAAGGGACAAAATCTCACCCTTGAGCTTCATGCCGCACAGTAAAAGAAATGAATGACTGATTACAAAGTGATGGCTTGAACAGACTTTGCAGACTTATGAAGGATCCTTCGTGTGTGTGTGTGTGTGTGTGTGTGTGTGTGTGTGTGTGTGTGTGTGTCTGTGTGTGTCTATGTGTATGTATCTGTATGTCTGCGTCTGTGTATATCTCTCCGTGTGTCCATGTATTTGTGTGTGTGGGTCTGTGCGTATACTCACACGTGGATGTATGCATGTGGAAATTAAAGATCAGCACCAAGTGCCATTCTTCAGGTGCTTCTCCACCTTGCTTTTTGAGACAAGGTCATTCACTGGACCTGACACACACCATTGAGTTCTACTGGCTGGCCTGTCGGCCCCAGTGATCCTCTTGTCTCTGCATCCCTACCACTAGAATTATAAGCACACAATGTGGTACCCAGTTTTTACATGGGTCCTCAGGATTGAACTAGTGTCCTCATGCTTGTCCAGCAAATACTTTATTGACTAAAACATTATTGTGAATACCTGCAAATACTTATTATATGTCAATTATATATGTATATACACATTTGTGCATGTGTGTGTGTTCATTTAAACTTCTTAGTATTATTCTTGTAGAAAAACTATTTCTCTGTTTCAAATGTTACCCAGAGAGTTAGTTTCTGTTTCCCTAAAATAAATTACGAAAAAAAAATTGCTTTGGAAAATCGATACAAAATTACATGAATTACAAGGCTGGAAAAGAAGATTTAAAGGTTGAAAGAAGGAAGTGTCAAACAGCAATAAATGTGAGATAAACAAACAACTGCCCAGGCCATGGCCAGCATCCATGTACACATTCCTGCCAGCCTTCCATGGTTCCATCGCTCTGGCATAGAGCGAATCCATCACAGCCCTCTGTAGGCGTGCACAGCCACCCATCCTCCCAGTGGCTGTCCCACCTACCCATAATTTATTCGAATTGCTGATCATACTGAAACTCTATCATGTCCCCATGCTTTGGTCATAGAATGTAAGAAGCAGCTAAAATAAACCAATCTACATTTTAGCCACAAGGTTCTGAGTATCCCAGGCAAAAACTGGATTAAGTTATATATGCAGTTTTTCTTTGTATAAAAAAAATAATAATCAAAGTCATGCCCAGAGGAAGAAATGCATTTTATTTTTTTTCTATTAAAAAAATGCCATTTAAGAATTTTGGTTTGGGTTTTGCTGTTATTTGTTTGCTTGCTTGCTTGCTTGCTTTAAACGAGAACACTTGTTCTAAAAAAAATTCAGAGGAAATACATCAGGTTTTATTTGTTTCATTTGTTCATTTGTTTCAACTGTTGAAATTCAAGAAAGAATGTGGAAGCACCATAGGAGAAGAAAGAGCGGGCCGAGATACCAGAGCCTGGGAAGATGACTACACTGACCTCTGATGTTGTCCAGACTTAAGGAAGCAGTAAGGACTCTGGATGGCGGAGCAGGGTGGGTTGTGGGCTGGATGGCTTGTCTGTCAGCACTGTCTCCACACTGTTCACAATCATCTGAAGCCATACCCTATGGAAAGCACTGAGCCCTGTGGTTCTAATTCTCCTTACAGATCAAGTGGCTGTTCTTGAACAGAAAATAAAATAACTGTCACAATCATGATTTCTCAAGGAATCCTTTTCTTGGAGGAAGCAGGCAGTGAACACTCATATTGATTTTAGGAGGGCCATGCGCTGCTCAAGTGTAGGAACCAATGCCAACATCACAGAGAAAGCAAACAGAACTGTCTGCACTTCAGAACTTAAAGGTGGGGTGGAGATGGAGGAACAGAGACTGTGAAACACAGACCACTCTTCTAAGACACCTTCAGAGCCCCCAGAAACAAGTCGTTTGAAGACAAATGCAAACAGGCTCACTTAAATCCTACCCAGGAAATGCCCGGGAACTTCAGAGTTCCAACCAGCCCAGCTATACAGCCAGTATCCATGATGCTTAAGCTTTGAGCATTGCTGTCACTTAGCATAACATCATAAAACTGACAAGTTTTTAAAAGACTCAAAATATTACTTAAAAATAATCTTTCAAGAAGAAGCTAGCAATGACTATATTTATATAGTAAATTGCTAAAATATAGTGAGAGATGGGAGCTACTGGAGAGCAAAAGAAATTCTAGAAGCATAGGGTCCTAGGAAGACCACATCTGACTCATCTACTGAAACATGGGCCTGAACACATGCTTATGTTTTCAGCACTTGGCAAGCAGAGGCAGGAGAACTCAAGGCAAGCCTTGGCTACGTGATGAATTTGAGACCAGCCTAGGTTACAGGAGAACATGTCTCACACAAAAATGCTGGCCTTGGGAACGCCACGGTGACTGGGTGGTACAATCTCCTTAAAAACTTGACTCTACTCAGCTGTCTACCTGCCCCCACAGCCTTAGAGCTATCGAATACTGAAGTTTGAAGAGATCATGAAGATTAAAGTCCAAATGTGTCTCTTTAAGGGAAAAGACAGAGGAACAGGAGGATCCTAGTCCTTAATTTTGGAACTAAAAAGCAGTATGAGAGGAATTCTATGAAATCCTCCAGGATTGCACAAAACAGGAAGGCACTGAAAAGACATCAAAATCCTCTTTGTTGATTTCCAGTTGTGGCTAAATTGCCACAAATCAGATAGTTTCAAATGACCCAAAATTTATTCTTTTATAGTCCCAGAGGCCAGAAGTGTGAAACGTGACTTCAGTCAAGGTGTCTAGCAGACAAGCCCCTCAGGAGCTAGAGGGATGAAGTGGCCTTTCCCTTCCTGTCTTCTAGCGCTGTGTTCCTTTACTCACGGCCCCTCCTCCATCTTCAAAGCCCACAGCTCAGCTCCTTCAAATGTCTTTCGTTTGCCACTGCATCTCTTTCTCTGTATTAAATCTCCTTTCTGCTCCGTTTTTTTTTTTTTTTTTTATTACATCTGTGGTTACACTGGGGACCCAGTGAGGAAACACAAGACAATCTTTAATAGAAGCCTATCTCCAATGTTCCTTTCTGATGTATAGGGCAAAAACAGGTTAAGAAATGGAATTATTTATCTTAGGGGACAACAAAGAGGTGTAGCCAGGGTGACACTTTTCCAAATTACCATCCATGCTGTTCCAGTGGTGTTTAGACAGACACATGTGTCCTGTTACTGAGGGGATAACATGTTAATAGCAAGAAGCAAAGATGACTCCGTTTGCTGTGAAGATCTGTGAATTCTGTTCTAACATTTAATGAAGTCACCAAGAATATGAGTATGGGGCGATCGTAAGAAGAATCTTATTTGACAGCTAAAGAGGAGGCCTATTTGTGCAGTAACTTTACTGCATAACTTAAGTTCATGTAGAGTGTAAAGGGAGAATTTGAATGTCAGGCAAACAACAACACTCCCAGAGAGCTGCAAGTATTAGCAAAATGTTTTGTTTCTCTGCAATTTGTTCTGATTAACAAAGTGATTCATCTAAGAAAAATTAGGAAAGAATAGAAATTGCAGTGGGAATTATCCATCATACAAAGATAAGTAGCATTTCTCATTATGCTTTTGTTAGAACACTCATACAAACATACACACTTGGACTCAAAATAGTTGTGCAGACTTAAAATTAACTTTGCTTCATATCCCACAATAAAGACTTTCTCTTATCTTCAATAGCAAAATGTTAATAGTTAAATTAATACTATGCCAGAAGTGTGGCATCTATGCAGGATAGATGTACCAAAACTGATCTAGTAAGTTTCCTACTGCTAAAAATGGTACTTTCTGTTCTTACACATCAAACACATATATAAATAAACCTAGGTACCTTCTTAAAATATTTGTGGTAAATGTGCTAAAAATAAAATCATGAGGTCAGGGAATATACATAATTAAGTCTCTCAATGAATAGTTGTACCTATTCTCAGAACTATAGCAAATATCATGGCCTTTGTCATTTTTCTTGGCCCACACTATTTTTAACCCAGAGGTGGAAACATGTTCATTTTCCATCCAGTTCTATCTACCCTGTATCCTGTGGCTACGTGCATAAACCTCATATTTGCCATTACTTAGTGTTTTTAAAATTTATTTATTTATTTATTTATTTATTTATTTATTTATTTATTTATTTATTCACTTTACATCCCAATCATATCACCCTCCCTTCTCTTCTTCTGGTCCCACCCTCCCTACCTCTTCTCATATCTTCCTCCCCTACCCGTCAGAAAAGAGGACCACACACACACACACCTACCTATCCTACCAGGTCAAGTCACAGCAAGACTGAGCACATCCTCTACCACAGTGGAGGTATAATAGAAAGAAGTGCCCGAAGAAAATGTACAGGAGAGGAGAGGGAGTGCTGAGGGGAAATGAGGATGGGGAGCTGATGTGGGAAGTGTGGGGTGGGAAGGGGGGGAGGAGAGGACAGAGGGCTTTCAGAGAAAAGAGAAACCATAGACTGGCAAGGGAGCCATGCCAGGAAGAAGTGATCAAAAAGCATGCAAGAAAGTCCTTGTCAAAGACAGCTCCTGCTCCTCTTACTAGAGGACCCACAGGAAGACCAAGCTACCCACTAGGTGCATATGTCCTAGGTCCAGTCCATGAATGGCCCTCAGCTGGTTTTTCAGTCTCCACAGCACCCCTGGGTACAGGTTAGTTGGCTCTGTTGGTCTTCCTGTGGTGCTCCTGTTCTCTCAGGTCCTTCTATCTGTCCTCCCACTTTTCCACAAGGCTCTCTGTATTTTGCCCAATGTTTGCCTGTAATTCTCAGCATCTGTTTTGATTCTTTCTGGGTGAGGCCTCTCAGAGGACAGCTATGCCAGGGTCCTGCCTGCAAGCATAGCAGAGTGTCATTAATAGTGTCAAGGGTTGGCTCTCTTGCGTGGTGTGGCCAGGCAGTAGTTGGACTATTCCCTCAATCTCTGCTCTTTCTTTATCCCTGTACATCTTGTAGGTAAGGTAGATTTTGAGTCAAAGTGTTTATGGGTGTGTTGTTGTTCCCTTCCTTCTACTAGGAGCCCTGTCTGGTTAGAGGGTAGCCTCTTCAGTCTTCATGCCCATCCCCAGTAAGGGTCTCATCTAGAGTCACCCAACCTTATATCCTCCCAGAAGCCTATATTACCCTAGGTCTCCAGCCTCAGAGATGCCCCAGGCCATGGTTTCTCTTCTCTCTGCAAGCTTTCTGTTCTCCTGCCCTCCCGGGTCTCCACACATCATCCACACCCTCATTCCCTCAGCACTCCCGCTCCTCTCCTGTTCCCTCTCTTCAAGCATTTCTTCTGTCTATTCTATCTCCTCTTCTCAGTGAGATCCATGCATCCTTCCTTGGGTCCTCCTTGTTACTTAGCTTCTCCATTACTTGTTAATATGTCTACCTCCTCCACCAGAGTAAGCTCCTCAAATAAATAAGCAACTCCCATGTCTTATCTTTCTCTTTATCGCTAGTATAACATCTGACATTAAAGTTGGTTTTAATAAATTATTTAGAAAGAGAAAATTAAATGAATTAACAAATAACACAGTAAATGGAAGAATCAATTGAAAAAAACAGTACTTGACTTTTTCAACCAAGCAAATTAGATTTTTAAAAATTTTTTATCTGTATGTGGAAAGTTTTTGTTCATCATTTTGTGAAGACAAAGGCATACTTTTCTTCACATTGTCACAGCACTTCCTGTCATAGTCTGCAGGTGACAAAGCCTTTTCATAGCACACCTTTTTTCACTGTGTAAGAACTGCTGCAGCCAAAATGATCAGGACAGAAACATCATGGTGGGCAGAGAAAGTACCTTCCTATAGTTCTACCGATTTGTATCTGGCAATTGTGGTCACACCTGGGGGAAAGTGGGGAGCTTGCCTTGCACGAGTCTGTCTTTAGTCACCTTCCTTGATTTTAAAGCTATCTCTCTGAGGCATTTCTTAGAAATCAATTATTCATTAAGTAAAATGCACCCCAACTCAATAAACATACATCAATAAGTGTCCACTGCCTACTCCTCACATACATTATCATCTATGGTAATTTAATCATAACCAGGAAAATAAGGAGCCACTCTTCCTATAGGAAGGCAGGAATTAAAAGGACATTTGTGATTCCAGGACCAAACTATACCCCAACACACACACACACACACACACACACACACACACAGAAAGAGAGAGAGAGGGAGAGAGAGAGAGAGAGAGAGAGAGAGAGAGAGAGAGAGAGAGAGAGCGATATTTATCTCCCTATCCTACTGCAAGCTGTAGAAATAAACCAGAACACTGTTTTTTGTTCTTCGAGATCAAAAGACAAACATGGTGCCTTCTGTGATCTCGCCTGTCAGACAGAGACATCCTTGACTCACCTTGAGATAAGGAGAGAGTGATGTGGTTGGCCTTTTAATCTCTCCTGCTTTTTCTGCACCACAAGCAGATTTCCTCTCGGGCTCCTGACTCCTATGTGTGTGTGGGGCATGCATTAGCATTACCATCCTGTAAGGAAACCAGCTATTGTCAGCAGAAGCACAATACCAACCCTGCACCCACTAAGTGCCTGTCATGGATTTCCAGTTTTGTGCCTGCAAATCTCCAGGTAATTTGCAAATTCTGTTCAGTTTGCTGACCCTAGGGGTAAAAGAAGGGCAAAAGCCTGACCAGAGAAATGATGAGAAGAAATCCAGGGAGGGTTAGCTCCTCCACTTCTTAGTAGCTTTTATGTATCCTAAACATGGGGAAAACCTCAGAGATGATTTTTTTTGGGAAGATGATTGGAACAGATATGCTTTGAAACATGTCTAACCTTTCCAAAAACACATCATTCTTCCATGTAAAGCTAACTCTAGTAATGAGTGCATTTATATGGTCTTTATGTTTAGCGAATGGGTTGTGGGCTATCATTGTAATACTATGTTACATAGGTACTACTAATATTGTTTTGATATGATAAGAAAAGGGAGCCTGAAGCATAGGGTTAAATTATTTTTGAAATCTTTGAGTCAATGAAAGAAACACTTGGTGAAGTATATTACCCCATAGAGAACCCACTGATGGTCAGTCATCTTTAGGTGTGTTTCTAAGGCTTGTGTGCTTTTATATTTAATAATAAGATAAGACAATGGAGAATAAGATGCCAGGTAGCAGATATTATATTATATGAGGTTTATTAAAGGAGCGTAAGGAGAGAACAAAAGGGGGATGGAGGTACCCCAAAGAGAGGGGGGACAGAGATAGAAGAAGAGAGAAAGGGGGTAGAGGGGAGTGAGAGAGAGAATAACAGAGACAAAGACAGGACAGAGGAAGAGAGGAAGAAAGAGAGAGAAGTAAGGGGGTGAAGGGCTGAGATAGGTCTGTCCTTTTGTATACTGGGCAAGGCCACGTCCCCTAGGCAAGTAGGCAATGCCATCACAGGTAGGCAGACTGAAGCAGAATTCTAGCATGTGCAATCTGGTTATATTTTTTACTAGAATTATCTATAAAGAGTGATTGTTTATAAATTTCCAGTTCAGGTGAAAATTAGACACCTGGAGTTCATAAGTAACATATTCTTGTGATGCTAAATTTAGCTCAGTGTCAGTAGGCTCTGTTTCTTGTCTCAGAGTTCCTCTTGTCCATTCTCCCAATCCTATAATGATGGTATATGTTCAGTGGTGATAAAATAATATTTTTAAAAATACATTTTATTAAGTTATTCATATTACATCTCAATTGTTATTCCTTGTATCCTCCCATTCCTCCCTCTCTCCCATTTTCCCCTAACGCCCCTCCCCTATGACTGTGACTGAGGGGGATTTCCTCCCCCTGAATATGCTCATAGGGTATCAAGTCTCCTCTTGGTAGCCTGCTATCCTTCCTCTGAGTGCCACCAGGCCTCCCCATCAAGGGGACGTGGTCAAATATGGGGCACCAGAGTTTGTGTGATGCAGGATAAAATAATAATTTAAATAATACATCTGGCTTGCTGTGAACTTAGAGTAGAATTCAGAGCCCCTACTCAGAAGTATTTAAAATTATCCTAAAGACATAAGACAAGAAAAATGTACACTTTGTGGAATACAAATGCTTAAGGACTGGCTATGTCACTACTCCTTCTTCCTGGAATAAAGCTTAGATGCTTAAGATGCTTAAATTCTGCCTTCCCATTCTGATGGGTGTAAGATGGAATCTCAGAGTTGATTTGATTTGCATTTCTCTGATGACTAAAGACGTTGAGCATTTCTGTAGGTGTTTCTCAGCCACTCTATATTCCTCTGTTGAGAAGTCTCTGTTTAGTTCTGAGCCCATTTCTTAATGGGGTTATTGGGTTCAGTGGTGTTTAATTTCTTGAGTTCTTTATCAGAATAAGATCAAAAACTCAAGTGACAGCACATGCTGGCAAGGATATGGAGAAAGGGGAATACTCCTTCATTGCTGGTGGGAGTGGAAACTTGTACAACCGCTTTGGAAATCTATCTGGCACTGTCTCAGAAAATTGGGAATAGGGCTTCCTCAAGACCCAGCTATTCCACTCCTTCAAATATACCCAGAAGATGTCCCACTACACAACAAGGACATATGCTCAACCATGTTCATAGTGGCCTTATTCATAATAGCCAGAACCTGGAAACAGCCTAAATGTCCCTCAGTTGAACAATGGATAAAGAAACTATGGTACATTTACACTATGGAATACTACTCAGCTATAAAAAAACAAGGAAATCCTGAAATTTTTGGACAAATGCATGGAACTAGAAACAATCATACTGAGTGAGTTAACTCAGAAGCAGAAAGATGCACATGGTATATGCTCACTTATAATTGGACACTAGCCCACGAGGTATGTCACATGAAAGTCTTCATTTAGCAGGAAAGTGGGACAGAGCGGAGGACATCCTATTGGGACTCTATATGAGAGAAGTATGGGACAATGGGGAAATAGAAGGATCCAGAGAGTCCTAGAAACCTACAAGTAGAACATCATGATGGGTGGATCTGGGCCCAGCGGTTCTGCTCAAACTACCGCACCAACCAAGGACAATACATGCAGTAAACATTGAACCCTACCCAGATCTAGCCAATGGACAGGACATTCTCCACATTTATTTGGAAAGCAGGGATTGACTCTGACATGACCTCTGGTGCCCCATATTTGACTACTTCCCCTTGGTGGGGAGGCCTGGTGGCATTCAAAGAAAAGGTAAGAAGGCTACCAAGATGAGACTTGATAGCCTATGATCATATAGTGGGGGAGGAGGTCCTCCTTGGTCACAGACACAGGGGAAGAGAAAAAGGTGAAAGTGGGAGGGAGGGAGAAATGGGAGGATATAAGGAATGGTATAACAATTGAGCTATAATCTGAATAAATTAATTTTTAAAAAAGTTCTGCCTTCCCAAGGAAACAGGTTATTTTATGTGCGAAGCTCTTCAGTTCCCATAATGCAGGCTAGCCTAAGGCTTTCTGGAGCTTTTCTATTGAGTATCACAATTCCTGCAGCAGCAGCACCTGAGGTGGGGGAGGGGAAACTTTATGATGCAGAAGCTCAGTCTCCCTAGCCAGGGTGTAGTGAATCTCAATCTGCATTTTAAGGGGAGCTCAGCGTGACTCATACACATTTGAAAACAAGTTCTGGAATAAACAGAGGCAAAATCAATTCCACTGTCTTTTAGTCTGACTTCAGTGAGCCAAAGCAAATGTGAAAGCTTAGGAGGCAAATGAGACCTAGCACCCAGAGAGGGGAAGGCAGAGTGGCCTAAGTGGTTAGATACTCTGTTCAATGAATTAACCAACAATTAATATGCCAAGACAACTTTACATCAGTAGATCCCACACTTACCTGCCATTCACATATCCACTCTGCCATTCTAAGAGGGAACAGTTAAGTTGCCTATTCAAATCCTAGTACACACTCTTCATAGAAATCCACCAAAAGGTCTTCAACATCCCTAATTTCATAATACAAGCTTTACCTATGTTGTGCTTTTTAGTCTGATTCAATTAATTATTCTCTTTCACATCTTTCTTCTCTTGTGATAATTGAACAATCAGAAGATGATAATACATAGATAGATGACAAATAGATAGATAGATAGATAGATAGATAGATAGATAGATAGATAGATATCCCAGAACCAAGTTAAATGCAGATGATTGAATTAAGAAAGAAAGAGAGAGAGAAAAAGAAAGGAGGGAAGAAAGAAAGAGAAAGATGATTTGAAATTTAGTTTCCTAATCTCAGTAGGGATGTTACAAAATTCTAGCATGTGGCTCAGGATCTCAGGGTTACAAGAATTAGAAATGCCAATTAAATATGTAAGAGAGCCTGTGAAAGGCATTAGACAGTGTCCATCAAGGAAAATGAAAAGGGTCAAAAGAAAAGCAAACATGAAAGTTCCATAGACACAGATTGTTAGGGTCCTGAACGTGCTGAAGGAAAGCTACCAGACTAAAACCATATGCAAGAAACAAAGAGTGTTTATTCTGCAGAAATCCAGCATGGGGTGGTCACAACTTAGACACAATATCAATGTCAGATAAGCTCCAAGGCTCTTTTTAAAGTATTCTGGGAAATTCCAAGGGGGTTAGGTAATCGTTAACATGATTGAATCATTCAAACTGAAAAACCTCGGGCAAACAGAAAAGCCACAGGCAACCTTAGTCCGTGGTCATGAATTAATCATAAGACACTGTTAGGATTCTGTGGCAGTCTGCCTACCTGTGATGTCACTGCTTACCTGCCACTGGGGCGTGGCCCTGCGCAGGGCCATATTAAATAACAGACCCTCCACGTGGCTCTTTCTCTATCTCTATCTCTTTTTACCTCTCTCTACTTCTCTCTCTCTCTCTCCTCTCTACCCCTCTCTAGATCTCTCTACACCCCCCCTCTCTCCCTCTCCCTCTCTTCCCACGTGTGTCTCCAGAGACAGTTTCTGTATCTCCTTATTAAACTTCTTAGGTGGATCTGTTGCACGGTGTGATTTCATCCCTCTGTAGAGTTTCACCATTCACCTCTAACCTCCACTGCTCAGCTTTTTAAAAAATATTGTTTATTGATTTATTCATATTACATCTCAATTGTTATCCCATCCCTTGTATCCTCCTATTCCTCCCTCCCTCCCATTCTCCCCTTACTCCTCTCCCCTATGACTGTGACTGAGGGGGACCTCCTCACTGTATATGCTCATAGGGTATCAAGTCTCTTCTTCGTAGTCTGCTATCCTTCCTCTGAGTGCCACCAGGTCTCCCCATCAAGGGGAGGTGTCACATATGGAGCACCAGAGTTAGTGTGAAAGTCAGACCCCACTCTCCACTCAACTGTGGAGAAGGATCCAGAGGGTCCTAGAAACCTACAAGAAGAACACTATGATGGGAAGATCTGGGTCCAGTGGTCCTGTTCAAACTGTGGCACCAGCCAAGGACAATACTTGCAGTAAACTTCAAACCCCTACCCAGATCTAGCCAATGGACAGGACATTCGCCGTTTAGCTTTTTACAGACTTAAATCATCCTTAAGCAATTAGACCAGCAGTCAACCTTAAGCAATCTTACCTTCCTCCAACCAGGTGGCTAGGCCATCTTTGATTGGTTGCCCATTGCCTGCAGTATTTCCAGAGAAGCCTGAACTCATTTCTGAGGAATGAGGACTTAGGCCCATTCTGCCCTAACAAGACGCTGAAGCTTGTCATGGAGTGGGCTAGGTTTATTTTACCAGGCCTGCTCGAGATCACTTTGTGCTTTTGTTGCATTCGGTGCAACACCTTACAAAGTAGTAGAGGTAGGAAGCTAAGTCCAAGAGAAAATAATTCATAAGGTTTGTCTACGTAAATTGAACAAACAAAAAGAGTAGGAAGAAGGGAAAAATAAAAATTGAAGGACACTGCTATTGTCATATACGCACAACAGAGACACACGCTGTGAATCAACAAGCCACTAGGATATTTCCACCAGCTCGCAATTCCTCAGTGCCAGAAACCAGAAATAATACATAGTTGAAATGCCTCCCCCCAAAAAAAGGAAGGAAGGAAGGAAAGAAGGGAAAAATCAGCTTCAGTGTCCTACTTTTAAAAAGGATAAATAGCCACATGAGGGACTCAAATAAATAGATGAATAAAATAAGGGTATCAATTGAGAACCTAAACAATGAAGTTGGCAAAATGCATGAAATAGGGTTTATAGAATAAACTCTTTTAACTGGAGGGGGCAAGAATCCAGTAAATGAAATTCTGAGTCACTTGAGGTTGCACCTGCCTGTAATTGCAAAACTCTGGGAGGCAGAGGCAAGCAGATCTTGGTGAGCTAGAGGCCAGTCTGGTCTACAAAATTATAGACAGTCAGGGCTACAGAGAGAAACCTTGTCTGGAAACGCACACACACACACACACACACACACACACACACACACACACACATACACACACACACACACACACACATATGAACTTGAAAAATCTTTAAAAGAACTAATATAAATTCTGGAAATGAAAGAAAGAGCCAATGAAACAATTTAAAAACAAAACAAAAATAAAATAAAAAACAAAATTAAAAAAACAGGCCTGGCTCAAGGGAGGCAGAAGCTGGTAGATCTTTGTGAGTTTGAGGCCAGCCTGACCTGCAAAAAGAGTCCAGGACAACCAAGGTAACACAGAGAAACCCTGTCTCGAAATCAAAACAAAAACACATACACAAACAACAGAAACAATAGAAAATGTTATCAACAGATAATGCCAGAAAAATAAATTTCAAGGCTAGAAGACAAGTTAGGAGCAATATTTCTTTCAAATATTGACTGTTTCAATAATATGTATACAATATTATATAATTATGATATTGTACATTGTACACAATATTATTGTGTATTGTATAATATTGTGTGTTGTAGTGTGTTATATAATATACATTATATAACATATATAATATATTATTGTATAATTATATATAATAATGAGCATGAACAAAACGGTGACTGTCTAGTGGTCTTGATCAATCTCATTTTCCCTGCCAGTTAAAAAATTAAAAGACAGAAAAAGACATTAGAACATTGGGTAACATGAAAAAAGTCAACAAATTAGAGCAGACAAAATCAGTTGAAAGGCTCTTAGCAAGGTGAGGAAACACACACACAGCAAACACACAGAATATACAGCAAGTACTCTGAAAGAACAAAGAGAAGGCTCTGGAAACCAAAGCCCTTCTTTTACTTGAGGACTAGGTTTTGTTTTCAGTTTTTTTTTTTTTTTTTTTTTTTTTAAGTTGTCAACCTTTTCTCTCAGGTCAGAAGGGTGAAGAAGAAACCAGCTTTCTTGGAAGTTCACCATTTTTATTCCCTACTCATGGTCCTTTTCCCTGTCTGTTTGCCTATGGGGACTCTGTTTAACTTTCAGTCCCTTAAAATTTCCAATAACTCAGGAATATGTTCAACTGACCATGCTAAGAATATATGAGACAGAAGAAGGAAGGGGTCAGGGCTAACTAAAAGCAATGACAGAGATAAATATTCAAACAAAAGAGGCATTTAGAACTCCAAACAGACATTTACAGAGAGGAATCTCTGTACAACACATCAGAGTTAAGAGGTCAAAACCACAAAACAAACAACATTAAAAGCTGTAAGGAAAACCTGCTAATTCTGATACAAAAAGGAACAGAACTGTTATTGGGAAACTGGGTTTTTCTCCTTTGGGTTCTTAGTATCACTAATGCAAGAATGTAAAAAGAAACTCAGAACTTTCAGAGAAAAATGACAGATAAGCCAAAAGGCCCTAGCAACATCCAGGAGGAGGGAGATGGAGAAGAGGGAGAAAAGCTATCCTTTTTGAGTTAGATTCCAAGAAGGCTAGCAGTTTAAGCAATGGAGGTCAGTAAGCAGTTATATTTCAGAGCGGGAAGGAAGGTTCAGCAAAAGAGTGAAAAAATTTACAGCACTGAGAAAAGTATTTCAAGGCTTTTATTCAGCGTCCAAAATAAAAAGAGACAGAAAAAAAGAAAAGGTTGTGCTATTTAGAATAATAGGCAATCTCTAGAAGTGCCTGCATAGAGGAGGAGTTTCACAAGGGGATAATTATTCCTCCCTTCTCCTTAGCATAGCTTAAGCCTGCGGAGGCATGGCCTCTTAGACAGGAGATTGACAGCCCTAGTTGTATTAGTTCTTAAGGGAGGAGGCAAGAGTATGTAATATTCCAATCTTTTGTCGTTGCTGTTATTATTGTTATAGAACAGTGTCATCACTCTCATCAACAACTGGAAAAATCTCAGAAAACATGGACAGTTTCCACTCCTGATAGTAAACAGAGTTCAACCAAGATTACTACACACAGCAAAATTATGTCTTAAAATTGATGGGGAAACAATGACATTTCAAAGCAAGGATGAGCCAAGGCAATTTGGACTACTGAGCCCCCAATACACAAAATACTTAGGGAAATCCTAAGCACAAAGGAAGAAGATAGTCTCATCAACAAGTGCACAGGAACGGATACACATCATAAGAGGAATAGGAACACAAATGAAAGCCAGGGAGGAACACAACATACCCAACATAGAAATCAGCAAACTCCCAGTACTGGAATCCCAGCCACTGTGATTCCATCTTGTTACTAGACTTCATCTTAAGACTGTCCTCAAGGTCACCACAGTTACTGCAAAAACCACAAACTGTTCCAGGAAGAGAACCATGCTAGGCCTGAGCCAATCAGGGAATAGCAGGAAAGTACCTAACATCCCCAGATGTTAAGGAGTCGACAGTCAGGCTTGACCAATCCCCTAGTGCCAACCCAACCTTGCTAAAAGTCAACCAATCCTTTAACTGCCAAACTGGAAACTTCCATTCTTTGCCATAACCACAATAAAAACCTGCCTAACTTGGGTTTGGGGATCTCCTACTGATCCGTTGCTTCCGGGAGGTTCTGGGAGCCCTCTGGGTTTGGTTTAAATAGGGACCACTTGCTTTTGCATATGGCTTTGAACTTCTTGTGGTCTTTGGAGATCAAGAGATCTGGGCATAACACTAGAAGAAGAGAAAGAAAAGAAGTGTCTTCTTGGTAGTCCGCTATCCTTCCTCCGAGTGCCATTGGGCCTCCCCAACAAAGGGACATGGCCAAATATGGGGCACCAGAGGTCCTGTGAAAGTCAGTCCCCAGTCTCCACTTAACTGTGGAGAATGTTCTGTCCCTTGGCTAGATCTGGGTAGAGGTTTGATGATGACTGCACGTTTTGTCCTTGGTTGGTGCCTTAGATCAAGCAGAACCCCTGGGCTCAGATCCACTCATCATAATGGTCCTCTTGTAGGTTTCTAGGACCCTCTGGATCCACCTACTTCCCTATCCCCTATATTTTTCTCACCTAGAGTCTCAATAGGATGTTCTCACCTCTATCCCACTTTCCTGGTAGGTACAGACTTTCATGGGACTTGCCCCTTGGGCTAGTGTCCAGTTACAAGTGAGTATAAACCATTTGAGTCTCTCTGCTTCTGGGTTAGCTCACTCATTATGATCATTTCTAGTTCAATCAATTTGTCCACAAATTTCAGGAATTCCTTGTTTTTAATAGCTGAGTAGTATTCCGTAGTGTAAATGTACCACAGTTTCTTTATCCATTCTTCTACTGAGGGACACTTAGGCTGTTTCCATGTTCTGGCTATTATGAATAAGGCTGCTATGAACACGGTTGAGCAAATTTTCTTGTTGTGTGCTGGAGCATCTTCTGGGTATATTCCAAGGAGTGGAATAGCTGGGTCTTGAGGAAGCCCTATTCCCAGTTTTCTGAGATAGCACCAGATAGATTTCCAAAGTGGCTGTACTAGTTTGCATTCCCACCAGCAACAAAGGAGTGTTCCTTTCTCTCCACATCCTCGCCAGCATGTGTTGCCACTTGAATGTTTGATTTTAGCCTTTCTGATGGGTGTAAGACGGAATCTCAGAGTTGTTTTGATTTGCATTTCTCTGATGACTAGAGATGTTGAGCATTTCTTTAAGTGTGTCTCAGCCACCCTAGCACCATATTCAGGGGGAGGAGGTCCCCCTCCATCACAGTCATAGGGAAGGGGGATTGGGGTGAAAGTGGGAGGGAGGGAGGAATGGGAGGATGCATGGGATGGGATAGAAAATGAGATGTAATATAAATTATTTTATTTTTCAATAAAAATGTGTTAAAAAAATAAAAATAAATGATTAACCAAAGCTAAGCGTACTCAGAACTTGGGGCTGAGCACACAGAACCTTGGTTTCTTCCTGGCTGCTAACCTGGTCAATCATTAAAAGCACATGCACTAACAAAATCATAAAGGAAAAAAAAAAGAAGAAGAAGAAAAGAAGTATCAGTAATCCATCCAACCAGAACAACAACCAACAAAACTATTGTCCTAAGCAGACTCCTTTCAGTGATAACTTTATATGCAAATGGCTTCATCTCATTATTTAAAGGAGCAGACTGGCTACATTGTAAGTCATGTCAAACTATCTTTTGTTGCCAAGAAACACAACTCATTAGCAAAGAAAGCCATAAATTTTAAGGGAAAAGATAAAAATCAACATATCAAGCAAATGGAAGCAAAAAACAAACTAGAGTCATTATTCTGATATCTGATACAGTAGACTTCAAAATAAAAATGGACAGAAAAAAATGCAGGTCACTAAACTGTTTCTGAAGGGAATAATTAATCAGGAAGATAAAACATTTATAAATAGCTTTGTGAGAAATGTTAGGCTATCGATATCATAAAATAAACACTAAAAGAAGGAAAAGCCATATAACTGTGATACAACATATTGATACATAGATTTAAAAGGACAGAAATTATCCAATTTTCTCCATAGATATGAGGCATTTGACAAAGTTCAACACCCTTCATGATAAAAGTCCTGATGAAACTAGGAAAAGCAGAAATGTACATCAAGTTGTAAATGTTATAGAGGACAAACGTATAGCAAACATTATAGAAAATGGAAAAACTAACCAAGTTCTATCTAAAATAAAGATGAGACAGGGTGCCCATTCTTTGTATTCTTTTTTCGTTTACTTTTAAAATTGCTTATTTTAAAATAAAGTATAAAGACAACATTGTAGTTTAATATAGTCAGATATACAAGTTGAGTATCCTGTGTCTATGCTGTTCAAGGAAAGGGAGTAATAGAGTTTTCTATGTGTTTACAAAGATAAACACACCCTTTTAAATGAGTTTGCAAAGACAGACACTGAAACTGCAAACACTGGGCCTGCATGGGTCTGCACCTGGTCCTCTGAGTCTATGTTGTATTTGTTAGCTTGGTGCTTTGTAGGACTCCTAACAGTAGGAGCAGGTGTGTCTCTGACTCTTTTGCCTGCTCTTAAGACTCTTTTCCTCCTATTGGGTTGCCTTAGTCAGCCTTTATATAAAGGCTTTTACCCTGTCTTATTGTATCTTGTTTTGTCCTGTTTGGCTGTTATCGTTTGGAGGCCTGTTCCTTTCTGAGAAGGAAATGGAGGGTGAATAGATCTGGGAGAGAGGAAAGGTGGAGGGGGAGCTAGAAGGAGTAGAGGAAGGGGAAATTGTGGTTGGGATATATTACATGAGAGAATAATGTATTTTCAATTAAGAAGTAAAATAAATAAATAAATGAATCCATACTATGTACTTCTATCAACAGCTTGTGTCTATGGATATATTTCTATGTTCATGTTCGTTCACAACAAATGTACCTTATTCACTTTAAAAATTACATGGACTTTCTCTTATGGATGACCTACAATGTATTCTACTAATCTTTTGTTAAATTTTCTACCAGTAATTTTTATGGTTTTGTATTATCTTATTCTCAGTTTCTGTTTTTCTTTTAGAAAATAATTTCAGTGTGACTGTGGCCCTTAATTTTAACCATGTCAGATTTCATTGTTGGTAGAAACTGTTAATGAGGACTCAATTTCAAATATTAGAACACTAACTTGTAGTATCTTAAATATGAAGGTTGTTTATTACATAGCATAACTGCAATGTCTAGAGGATATTGCTAGCTTCAGTTAGAGCTGGATCCTGAGGTATAAACCTTCTCATCAAAATGCAATTTTCTCCCTCTTTTGACACTGTTTCTCACTGGAGTGGCTTCATTTCTGCCTGGATCTTTTAATATGGTAGGTCCTGTGAGTTTGAGGTTTTCCTACAAAGATAAAGCACCTAAGTAAAAAGAACTTCTCCACACCTGAGGAAAACTTCTGGAGTTGATTATCACTGGACAAACTTGAATCACACATCTGTTCCTGGACCAACCTTAGATGCATTCACAATATCTTTAAAAATAATATAACAATAATCCTAACAAATGAGATAAAGTGCCCCTCAATGAAAGTATTAAGCTACTAAACATAGAAATTTAAGATGGCACTAGATGAAAATAACATCTGTACTCATGTATTAGCAGAATTTATATTATAAAAATGACTATATTACTGAAAGTAGTCTTCAAGTTCAACACAATCCCATAAAAATTCAAATGACATTCTTCACAGAACTTGAAAAGTATATTCACACAGAGACATAAAAGGCTCAAAGTTGCCAAAGAAATCTTAAGAAGAAGAAAGAAACATGCTGATAGTATCATAATAACTGACTACAAATTATACCAAACAGCCATAGTGACAAACATAAAATAATACTAACCATAAAAATAGACAAGTAGGCAAGGAAATAGCCTATAGGACCCAAAATAGAGAACAAAGCTATAAAGATATAGTTTTTTGACAAAGGTGTTAAGAATATTTATTGTACAATAAAAGAGAATCTTTAGCAAATTGTTCTAGAAGAACTAGATATACATATGCCATAAATGAAATTATATCTATTTTCTTCACTGTGTTCAAAAATTAATTCACAATAGAACAGACTTTAATACAATTCTGAAACAAAAAAACTTGGATCTGACCTTGAAAAGAATTATGAGTCTTGGAGAGAAAGGTAGTGGAATATATTTGACATGAAAGCAAAAGGTAAAGATGTACACTAGGGGTTGAGAAGGACCAATACATACAAGGTGTATATGAAAATTTCATAGTGAACCCCACCACTTTGTATGCTAATTTGTAAAAGGAACAAAAGTATTTAAGGATTATATAGACACAGGAGCCAAGGTCTCCTAAATGGAGGTAAAAGTTGGGTTGGAAATTTCCAGAACATGATCTTGAATTAAAGCCAGGAAGCCTTGTCTTCTACAATGGCTTCCACGCTGCCTCATACAGCAACCTAAAAAGTGACAAGTGTTCCTTGGTAGGAAGTGTTCCCTGATGAAACGCAATGGGAACCTTTGTTCCCACATCATGCTTAGTTGATTGAGGCCCAGGATTGTTGGCGTACTTTTAGGAAGTATTTTTATTTTGGGTCCCTTAAATATTTCCTCCTTCTCTACCCCATACCCTTCCAAAACCCCAAAACCAGGTACGAAAGAAAGAAGGCTAGTGGGGAGAAGGAAAATAGTTTTCCATAGCTACTTCCTGCTGTTTAAGGAAGTCAGGTTCCTTGGGACAAATCCAATCTCCATTTTCTAATATCTCCAACTTCTTCTCATCAAACTGGATCAACAGCAACCAGGAGCAGCATGGGAGAAACACCAGCAGCCTTTTTTTTCCCCTCAGAGCTCCCAGTCCCATTGGGTCTGACTTTTATCCACACAAAGACCACACTCTCAGACGAGTAAGTTCACAACTGACAAAGTTCACATGCCCTCTCAGGAGGCAATTATCAGCTGTGGACAAACTGGACCAGCCCCCATATTCTACACCTGGGATTAAAGCAAAAACATGTTTAAATATAACCTAAAACTTCCATAATATATGATATTGGAGTTTTGGACTACGTGCCATCTGTTCCAGACAATTCTAGCAGTATCGACGCAAGTCAGCACTGTTTGCTTAGTCTTGACTTATGTTGATTTGTTTTCAGTGCTAAGCACTGAACTCACTACCTCATGAATCCTAGGACAGTTCTCTACCTCTGCGTTGCTTCTCCAGCCAAAACAACTATTAAGGGCTTAAATCTATGTGAGCACGTGCACATTTAAAATACACAGTTAATTTTATTTATATAATTATAATTCTGCTCACTTGTGGATGCTCTGTAAAGTTAATACTCAGAAGGCATGGGAAGGAATAATGACAGCTGGGCTAGCTGTCTTATCACTTCTATAAATATTGCCTTCTGAAAATGCTTCTCTGGGCAATGATACCATCTTTTTTTTTTTAAAGAACTGAAAGATGAGGTTTTGTTTTTAAAAAATTCTGCATTTTCCCATGTATTTATGGCTTTGAGTGCGCATAGTTAATAAGCACAAGCCTTTTTCATTCTATCAGCTGTCACTTTAAAGAGCAAACATTAACATTTTTTTCTTCTCCTCTTAAGTGGATTTGATCTGTATTTGCTATGCATGGAAAGCCAAGAAGCATTTTTCTTACTATTAATGTCCAATGAACCATGTAAGTAAACACAGGAGAAAATTAATATGCCTGGCCTGCACAGCAACATCTATTAACATTGAGATTACTAAAGGAGAAAATGGTGCAGGACTGGTACCAGAGTGTGGCCTAGAGGCGCGCAGTAGGACCCTACAACATCCCCAGAAGATTACTATCTTGTGTTACATGTATATGTTGACTTCCTGACTGTTACAGAATTGTGGCAATATCCATAAATAATCACAACTCTAATTCATAAAGAATCCCAGTGAATGTGTAGAGCACTCCTAGGAGAAATGAATGCCCTTATTTGTTGTTCTGAAATCTGAAACACAGAGATACTATTTCCCAACTTCCAATTTAAGTAAGAAATGACAGAAAGGGAGCTATATTCCAGGCTGACTTCTGAGACCCAGCCCTTAGCTATCCAAACTTGCTTTCAGGACTGCAATGCAATAGATGAGAGAAGTTTCCTGTAGGTATACTAGGGAAAAGTAAGAGATATATACTTTTCTCTGATTCTAGAACACTCTGGATGCTCAGCCTTTTATAAGAGAGATCCAGAGGTTAGAATCCCCATACGTTCCTGGGAAGATTCATTTTATGTGTGTTGTTACCAAAGAAGGGAAATGGTGAGTGTTACTGTCCCTGAACATGGACACTACTGTGATGAAAATGAGCAGCTAGAAAGCTAAAGGAAAAAAAGAAAATCTCAAATAAAAGCAACCTCCAAGACATTAAAAAAAAATTAAACAGTCTAAAAGCTAGGAAATGCTCCAAGTCCTCTTAATAGGAGTTAATTCATCAGAAGAGCGAAATTCCACAGCAGAGCAAAATTTGAACATTTTCTTGAATAAGGTGTGGGGACCATCAGCTTCTGTATGCCAGAGTTGTTTTATTTTACTGCTGATGTAATTCCTGCCATCATAGCTAATTATGAGCTTCTTAGGTTGAGAGGAATCGTTATGCACATCTTGATATCCTCACAAAATGCTGGCTCATTAAGGAAAGAGTTCAGAAAGCAGTCTCTTCTCTCCCTGTTTTCCCCTCCCTACTTCCCTCGTTCATTATGTATAACATCTTCTCACAGAGATGATTCATGGGCTAGGGAGATGGCTCAGTGTATAAAGCACTCGCTATGCAAGTGTGAGGACCTGGGCTCGAGTCCCAAGAATCCACATTAAGTAATAGCAAACTGCAATCCCACTGGTTTTACAGCAAGATGAGAGGCAGAAACAGAATATCTGGATGGTATACACAGAAGCAAATAAAAAAAGAGAGCCCTATCTCAAACAAGGTGGATAGCAAAGGCCAGCACCAGAGGCTGTCCAGAGAGAGAGAGAGAGAGAGAGAGAGAGAGAGAGAGAGAGAGAGAGAGAGACAGACAGACAGACAGACAGACAGACAGACAGACAGACAGACACAGACAGAAAAACAAACAGAGACAAAGATATACAGAGGCAGAGATAGAGAGACTGACAGAGAAAGAGAGAAAGAGACAGACAGACAGAGACACAGAAAGAAAGAGAAACAGAGACAGACAGAGACAGAGGGTGACAGAGAGAGGGCATACATACGCACACACATAAATATGATTCATTAAAATACAATCAAATGATAGCAACTTACCATTCCAGCTTTACTTGTTATACAGAATAAGTTCAGAAGACATATTAAGACAAACCTTGCAACTTCTATGGGTCATTCTCTCTATGAAATGCCCACAGAGTTCTTACAAAAAAGAATCTGCAGTAATGGCTCAGGCTCTTCGCTGTGAGTCACCTTTGCGGTGCCAGGGCTGTTCTGTTGTGACTCTTGCCAGCTCTTCCCTTGGGAGATCTTACTATCTAAGGCGACACCTGATTTGAAGAATATACCCAGCTCTACTTTAGCACCGGCAAGAGGGAAAACCTCCCAAGAATCACCAGACTTTTACTGTGCACAATTCATATCTTACCATGAACATTTGAAAAAATGTATCCCCATTCAAAATAAATGCTTTGCCTAAAACTGAGAAATCACCATTACTCCTGCTTGGCAAAAAGATTAGTCAACAGAGCAGGTAATTTTTAGAGTTCCATGTATTCCATATTTTCCATGGCCTCTGAGTTACATTTCTTAACACTAAATTAATATTGTTAAATTCAGTCTTAACTCACACTCTCTCCATAAGGGAAATTTAAGCATATGTCATAGAAGCTGCTGTTTCCCTTCGATTGGCACAGAGCATGTTGGTTGATGGCTTGCTTTCCTTGGTAGCCCCCTTGAATAGAATACCAAAGTGAATGAGAACCCAGCTTCAGACTACAAAGCCATAAATCTCAATTCCACGTGACCTTGAATGAAGCATTTAACTCCTCTCAGTCTGTCCCATTTGGGGAAAAATGTGTGAGAAAGTGGCTGCTTCGGAGAATAAACTGGAACGCGAGATGACTCACCATCAAGTGCCTAATGCAACATCTGATGTATAGCAACACTTGGGCAACATTAGGCATCGTTGTGACCTGATCCACTCACTGCACAGGTTTTAATGACCGGATCCCTGTTCAATAACAGCACCACCCTTCCTGAATCCCACCTTAAATGTTGCACTGGGGCCATTTGCCTTCGATCCGAGACCCTGGAGGTTATCCTTGGAGACCCTGCCCTGAAATTTTCCACTAAGTATATTTAATGTACAATTTCTCTGTAAGCAGAGCTTCATTCTCCTCTGTTCTGAAGATGACCCTCTCTCAATCCCTGGCTTTGTGTGTGTGTGTGTGTGTTCATTGGAGCTTGAAGCCAATTCCATCAACAGGTTTTCGTCTTGCTCAATCAGGTTTGATTTATTGTATGTCTGTAGTGTCTGAGTTAAAACGGTCGAAATGGGATTAGCTATGAACAAAAGAAAACTGTGATAGAGAATGACCCAACCACTGCCTTGTCCTTCAGTGATCACATTTTTATGGTAGGGGAGAGTCATTGTGCTGAGATCATTGGTGCACTGTGATTAAGTGCTACTGTATATAATTTAATATTAGGTATTGCTTACATCACACCTATATCTTCCTTCTGCTGACATCAAGTCATTTGTAAACATTATGGTGGTACAGTTGGAAGCAAACTGTTTTCTTTTGTGTCTCTTTGCCTGTAGCCGGGTTAAAAAATGATAATAAAAATCACAAATGTGTTTCACTTGTAAGGCAAATGATTAGCAATAAAGATGAATAATAACTTTTTATTAAAAATTAGAGTAAATAACAGATGGCTGAACCCTTGGATACCCCAGTAGAAAGAATCCCCTTTGGTATTCTAGCATCGGCACTTTAGGAAATGTGCATGCTCCTTACTTTCTGATGAGTAACAGCATGCAGCATTGTTAAGCTTGATTAAGCAAATTTAATTAGTGTTAGTCAATGTGTTTTTGTAAGTGGATAAAAAATATTCTAGTTTAGGCATGACTGTTAATCTTTAATTTATGAAATAAAAGTTAAAATGTAACCATAAAACATTAAAATTGCAATAAGCCACATTTAAAGGACCAGAGTTCTTTTTTGGTGAAATTTTCTCAATTGGTTTTTAAACCTGAAATTCAAAGAAAATTGACTTTCAGCCCCCCTTTTTCTTGTATTTTGGTACCATGTATCAGGAGGTGGCAGTAAAATAGTGACAAGGGTTGTAGTTTCCTGGCTGAGGCTACTTATCTTCGAAATCGGCCTGCGGTCCACATTAATTCACAGCCAGATTTTGTAATGTTCCCCACACCTCAGTTTTCTGTTCATGGATTTATTTAGAGTCTATGAAACTAAACACATAAGGACAATACAGATCTCAGCAAGAAAATAAAATTATGTTTGGAAAAAATAAATAAAATGAGAAAGTCAATTTAAAAATGGAGAAGCCATGCAAGACAGTCTAAGGATAAATGAATTCCTGAGATGAACCTGTGACTCTCCAGATCTATACCAATACTTGTCTCACAGTTAGGGAGACTCTCTTAGACTCCAATGTCCTCTGTTATGTAGCTAGCATTCTTTTTTGTTTGTTTGTTTGTTTTGTTTTGTTTTTGTTTGTTTTTTGTGTTGTTTTGTTTTGGGGGGTTTGTTTTTTTGTTTGTTTGTTTTTGTTTTTTTTTGGCTTTTCGAGACATGGTTTCTCTGTGTAGCTTTGGCTGTAGACTTGCTTTGTAGTCCAGGCTGGTCTCGAACTCACAACGATCCACCTGCCTCTGCCTGGGTTTTCAGCTGGAATTAAAGGTATGTGCCACCACCACCCGGCTGTAGCTAGCATTCTTGATAAGTATTGCAGCTCAGTCACAGTTTTCTAGAACGTTTTTTCATCACCAATACAGTCAATGAAACTAGCGAAAGGTTTGTGAAAACATTATTCTAAACTTTGTTTAAAATCATTCCTCTCTCTCAGCCTCTTCTTTACATAGATGCCCTCTCTTTTTCTTACTCTATCTTTCTTTCCAAATCAGTTTCTTTGAAGTATAAAAATTAAAAAAGGAAAAGGAAAAACTTGAGATTAACAGAGAGGGAGTAGCTTCCTACACATATATGAAGGTTTAGAAGTGTGGAGAAGGATAGCAGGCATTTCAGCATTGCCACTTTGTGTGGAAATGAAAGGATAGAGTATATCAATACACAACAATTATCAAATCCCAACAGGACAGCTAAACATGGCAGCTGTATACACTCTTACCAAGAGCAGGCCTTGTTCCCACCCCTACAAAAAAGAAGACTACAGACCTTCAGAGGCACATGGTCCTTGACAAAGAATGTGTGGAGGAAAGGGCTGTAAAAACAGGAACACGTGTGTATCCATAGAAAGCAGTGACGATAATAGAACGGGAAAGATACCTTCATTCAAAGCACTCACTCATTTGTCAGTATTTGATATAAATCTATGATGTGCCTGCTGCTTTCCTAACAGTCAGGAATGTAACCCCGAGTGAACTTGACAATTATTAATCTCATGGAACTCTCAGATGGTTGACTTATAAATTTACCAGAGGAAAGAAATTAGGAACATTACACCTGTGGTGGATGTCAACATGTTTATATTTTGATCCCAAGTGTGGGATGTGAAACTGCCTCCTGCGAGGGTGTGTGATGTTTATCCTTTGGAAACTGTATCATGAGAGAGAGAACAATGTTTGTCTGTTAGGAAGGAAGCCACCTCGTATGGGGGGCATGGTCTTTACCAGTTGAAAAACATCCTGTACAGACTATGGAAGGGTATACAAATAGCTCCCCCAAAACAAAACAAAACAAAAAATATTGCTTTTTCATCACTTCGCATCTCCTGGCTTCTTTGCTTTGCATCTCATCACTTCAAGATGCTTCTAGAGAGAAAAGATCCAGAGAACTCTTGTAGTGTCCTACTGCTGTTTGCTGTTTGACTTGACTACTGTCATCCTCATGATGAAAAGTGGACTCAGCCCAAGGAGCCGAGTCTAAAAAGGTCTACCTCTCCTGTCCCTATTGGCCTTCTTTCTCTTCTATGTAGGGTAGGTGGCTTGGAAGGGAGGTAGAAGCATTAAAGAACACCAAAAAAAGTAGGCTTAAAATGATCAAAGCCTACACCCAACAAATTCTCCATGATCTAGTTCCTGTCCACAGCTCACATTACCTTATATTACTTTGAACTTATCACCATTGCACCTTTCTTCAAAAATACCTTAGACTTTATATAAAAAAAATACCTAAAGCTTTGATAATGTTTCCCTGACTTTGTAACCATGGCTGGGAAATACTTTACTTCATGTCTTTCTTGGGAATTGGCACCAGCCATAAGATCTGCTGTCTTCAATAGGTAAACAGAACAGAGAAATAAATGTTTCTCTTCTCTCAGTGTCTTTTAACATCATATGATGTTTAAAATTATATTAACAATGTATTAAAGTGTGTTACTATTACATTATATTAAAATGATAGTAACATATAAACCTACTGAGGTCAAACTGTGTTAATACAATAAGCACAACAAAAGCTATATTACCAGAGGTAACATTGTTAACATACATTATCTCACTGGTAATAATCCAAGTGTAATTTTAAATATCCCACATATAATTTGTCTAGTACGAGTGACAACATTCTTGGTATAATTTTCAGTCATTGTTCTAGCAACTATAGAATACATATCTAGAATTAAATTTTGCCCTTTCAACTATATTAGAAAAATACATCAGCAAATTTAGTGTCATCTAGTTCCTTATAGTCTTTCTTCTTTATGGTGTGGTTATCACATTATTAAACACACATTTATTTTTTTCATTACATATGTTGCAAATCCCTTTGGTGTTATCCTTTTTGTTTCTAGTTGACATATAGATTTCAGAGAATTCAAGAGAAGACCTATCTTGCCTCTGCTAATTGGCTGCTTTTCTTTATTCCTAGTGTTTTAGACAAGTTGAAGTTTCTATGTTTTTCAGGGTAAAATTTCCATTTGATCCCTCTTAGCATCTTGCTTCTTTTAAAGAATACTTTCTATTTTAATTTATTTCAAGATACTTGCAATTCCCTTTCAAGCTTTTTATAATAACTATTTTAAATTCTTTGCAGGTAATATCTACCTTATTATCAGCATCTCTTGATCATCTTTACTCTGTGACCTTTTGCATGAGAATTCTTTTAACTGTATCTGCATATTTTTAACATTTCCCTACACAATCCTATGTTTTACTTATTCACTACCAAAAATGTTTTATTTGTTCTATTGTTTTCCTGACAACAGCACTCTTGATGTGTTTGAGCTCACAGGTTCTACCTCTTTTTCAGTGGTCTGCCTGTGGTTCTAAAGTCAGGTCAATTATCAGTGCTTTCTCAGAACGGGATGCTTGATAAAATACGGGATGGTAAATACTGCATCAGATGCACATACACTAAAAATTCACTGCTTAGCTTGATTTCAAACTTCTTGACTTTTTGTTAACTGAATATAACAACACTGTATGCCACAAGATTGGACTTTGTCCCACAAGTTACCTGCCTAAATCAGTTCTCCTGTCAGAGATTTGGTGTTCTATTAAGGATCTGGCTCATCCTAGTTGGGACAGACAGGAGCCTGGTAGTAGATTTGTCCACACATTCCCTCTTGTTATCTATTCTGTGCGGTCAAGTTTCTTGGGATGTTCCTCGCTATCTTTCTCTAGAATGTCTTACTTCTGAAATTGTATCACAGGCCACATAGCTGAAAAAGAAATTAAGGAAAGATACAATGCAGCAGGAGGTAGCTTACTGTGGCCCTGGTCAACTGATGAACCCACCCAGACCAGGGAAGGGTTCATCTTACTTAGTGTGACATTACTGTCCACTATAGACTATAAGTCCTGATGATGAGAGACTAGAGACAGAGAGAGCAAACTGGGGATAGTCTTTCCCTTCTGAGATTTTTATTTTATTTTCTAATCCTCACCACAACTAAAATACTTCTCTAGGCCTTCCTCCTGTCAACCTGACAGAGTTTATGCTAACGTTCAAGATTTCTATTGCATTTAGCCTGTGAATCCTAGGGGAATAGGGCTCTTTCTGTAGTATTTCAAAGTCTGGTGCTTTTTCCTATTTGTCTACCAATCTTTACCTTTCTTTTATATCTCTATATAAAATTTATTCATATTACATCTCAATTGCTATCCCATCCCCTGTAACCTCCCATTGCTCCCTCCCTTCCATTTTCCCCTTATTCCCCTCCCCAATGACGGTGACTGAGGGGGACCTCCTCCCCCTGTATATGCTCATAGGGTATCAAGTCTCTTCTTACACATAAGCAATTACAGTTTCTTTCAATGGGAAAGTAAGATTAGCCTGTGCTTACCCTAACTACAGAGGAACAGAGCGTCCAGTGCGATGGCCTAAGAGACTATCAGGAGTCTCTCATCCTGCTACGCAGAAACATCTGTAGAACAATGCAAACACATACAGAAATGATGCAAAATAATTAAAGCACATTCTAAAAATATTTGGCTCTCACAGGGGAAAAAAGATGTAATGAGATCAAGATTCTTAGAATTAGGCGGTAGACCTATATACATCCACATCCATAATTGCATTAAACAAAAATTTCCCCCATATAATTTATTTTGGTAGGCACAAATACTATCCAAGAACACTCTATTAGTACTCCTTAAATTTAACTTAAGATGAGACTGAAAAGATGACATTCAAGACCAGCTTAAATATTCTTAGTTGTCTATGCGTAAAAGGGATCTTCCTAGACATCTGAAACAAGTTCACCTATGCCAAACATGGAGATTGTGCTCCAAAAATACAATGACCTTTTCTCCTGTTATTTTCTCTAAGTTTTATCTTATGACTCTCATGCAGTACTGATGGAATAGAAATTTCTTGAAGTCATACTCATCTAAGATGCTAAAAATTCATTGACACTGACCAAAGCCTTTAGTACCTTGACCCTCATTTGAACAAAGTACTTAATAGGTGTCAGGTTCCATAGAGAGATGGATAGGTGACAGGCAGCTATGGATGTAGGCAGATGATGAATAGATGGTATAAATACAGATGAAAACACTGAATTACATCTGTTAAGGTTGGAGAAGCAGATACTTTGGAATGGAATGCTCAAGGCAAAGAAAAATCAAAATTTTAATTAAGTAAATGTCTTAAAATCAAGCCATGTTCTGTCCACTATCCATTGCTTTCACATTTAGTAGATCCCGGCATCCACAATACAGGAAGTGAGGACCTGTTCTTAGGATCATTGTTCAGAACCTTGTACAGGACTGACATATTTAAGCTTCAACCACCTAGCAATGGGTGAAAAACCAGGAGGTAAACTGAAGAGCTTTTTGAGTAGCTACTGGATGCTCATTTCACACTGCTATCAGAGGGAGGGAGAAAAGGTCCAGCTGATGATTGAAGAGGTAAACAAGAGAGGCAAATATCAACACTTCGAGGACAATCAATCAGCCACTGAGTACATGTCAATAAGGACAGGTCCATTTCATCTGGCAATTATGCAATTGAATTAGTTCACTTTAAAAAAGAAAGTGAGAGTGAGAGAGGCAATATGACTGCCAAGAGCATAATATTTGACATTTCTAATGAGTGTTAGTAGTTAAAAGGCAAGAACCAATTTAAACAATACTATATTCAAATCAAAATCAAATTAGAATTCTAGAAAGGCAGAGTGCCTGGGAACATGCTTTTGCAGAACTTTAAATTACCCAAACGCTTTTAACCTTTCAATAAGAGTTCTGCATCCCAGTATTTTAAGACACAGCAAAATGATTTTAATTCAGTGAAACTAGGGTCATTTTCTTCTCTGTGATGACCAAGAAATGAAAACATTCTTTATCCAATTTATTTTTCAGAAAGACAATTTACAAATATATGTGCATTTAAGTAGAAAAGTATGCCCTGTGTTTGCTGTCATTAATAAGCATCAGGAGATGCACCCCTTTCATGCTGCAGTACTTTGCTAAAATGACTGGGCATGGGATTAAACCTAATCGTGTTTATAGCAGTAGAGCGCTTTTTTATCAAACTCCCTCCTTCCATTGCAATTGTTTTGTATGACTGCATGTGGTACACTTCTAAACAGACACTGCTTACTAGCTATTCAGCAACAATGGGCAGTGTGGATTCTACCAGGACTTGTTAGCATTCAAGCCAACATGGCCTCTGATCATAGTTTCCGGGTGTCACACTGTTGGAGTCAAATGGAAGAGTCACTGTATGTGCCTTCACATTCTTAGAATAAAGCAAATGGAGAGGAGCAATCATATTTGATGAAGCTCTTGTCATGGATTAGTACACAAATGCATTTCCGTTAGACTTTACAACTGAAACCACTTTGACAGGAGAGAGACATTCTAGTGAGAGGCAATTGTAACCGTCCCTTTGGTTATCAGATTCTTGTAACATTGAACCCAAAGAATTAAAATCCCCCCAGGAATCTCATACTGTGGGAAGGGAAAAACACATCTGAAGACTTAGTGCCTGCCACAGGAGGAGCTTGCTTCCAGCGAGAAAGAGAGCGTTCACACAGTTCTGACAGCTTATTATTGGCCTGCCTTGAAGAACAGACTTCAGCAGAGGCCGTCATATATTAATGATGGGTGGAGACACCGTAGAGGCAGTACTGTTTAATTACACACACTTCTCTTGCTCTCTATTTAAATCAAACCGTCATGTTGCTTCCACAAAGATGGACTTGAGGTCACATGACTTCATGTGTTCCTCTTCCCAATGGGATCAAGTTGAATAAATCTTTCTCTGCTTTTTACTGTTATTTCTCTCTTTAACTGCCATACTAGGGATGCCTGGCCCAGTTTACTTTGTTATAACAGCCTAAGCTTTGACCCTAAACTCTGTAATAATACAGCTAAGAACTTTCTTACAAATGAGGGAACTTCTCATACAAAGTAACAAAAGTTTTTTGTTCTATGGTTTAAAAAAGAAAACCAAAGTTCCCTAATTGTATTAGACTGTCCTCGCATCTGCCTAGGAGTCAGGCATCTACTAACATACACTATTTCATTCCACTCACTGAAACAAAGTGTCCTGTGAGTTATGTGGAATTAGCATTATGTTTGGTGTCCTATCTGTCACTGTCCCAAACTAGTAACTTTATGTATATTAATTATTTTATAGAAGTATTATGGGTTATAATATAATCTATCTCAACATGAATATGCACATTTCTTCATGGAACAGCCTTAATACAGTACTCTGGTGCTGCCTGCTGCGTACCTGCTGTAAGATCTGTCCTACAGCCAGTCTTGGTGGCACATGCAGTTCCAGTACTTGGGAAATAGAAAAAGGAGGATAAAGAGTTTAACCTCCTCTTCAGTTACATAACACATTTGACACCAGCCTGAGCTACATGAACCCTTGTCTGGAGATTGAAAAAGAAAAGAAAAGAAAAGAAAACTCTACCCTATAGACATGCATAATGTATATGTAAAATATCCATGTGGATTCAGTCTTCACTTGAAATGAGGTAAATATCCAACAAAAATGAAGAAAGCCAAATATAGCTCCACCATATCATGGAATATCACACAGTATTTAAAGTAATTCAATGCTGTTGTTGATACATAGGATGTTGATGGTGGAGAGTATGATCATATATTTATGAGCATATGGACACATCTGTACATATACATAAAACAATACAAATCCCTTTGTTTGGAGATTACAGTGATTTGGTTTTCCCAGGGAGCAGAGGAAGTGTGCTGCTGTTGAAACAGTCCCTCCCATGAGGAGCTCCACCGTGAGAGCAGGAGCTGAGTGCCTTCTAAAGCATGCTGTCCTGAAGCTGACCGTGAGCAAGAAAATGGGCACTCCATCCTACTGACGACAAAGAATTACATCTACCCAACTGTCTGAGTACATTTAGAAGAGAGCTGTGAGCCCAAGATAAGACTGTAGAGTGATTGACATCTGACTCCCGCCTTATGCAGCCCTGAGTACAGGTCCCAGCTCTCCCATACACAGACTTTTTACCTAGCCTGGATAAGTATCTGCTGGTCCTTGTGACTAACCTGAAATGCTTTCTTACCCAAGACTACTTATATAATATAATCTCAATGTTTTGGAACACTATGCTACACCAGCAGTAAAAAATTCCATATTTAAAAATGACTACTTCCTTTACCGTGTTGAGTTATTTTGTTACTGAAACACATGCCTGACTTAGCACTAACATGCATAGGTTTGAAATCATTCACGTTCTCATTTTTAAAACCATTTGTGGGTGCCTGCAATAAAGTGACATGTGGGGGCCAAATTTGTAATTTGTGATAAAACAAAATGAAAAGATGTAATGTTTCCAAAGCATTCATTTGGGGCAGGGTCGTGGAGATAGCTAAGTTGATAAAGTCCCGGCCATTCAAGAAGAAGGAGCTGAATTCAGATCCCAGCAGGTCCGTAAACCCTGGACCCAGCAGTAAACATCTGTAAACAAACACTGGAGAAGGGCAGACGCAGGAGGACTGTAGCCAAATAGTGAGCTCCGGGTCCAGTGTGAGATATGAGTGCAAACATACTTAAAAAATAAACAATGGAAAAATAAACAAGTATTAATGCAATTAGAAGCGTTAAGCATGATCTTACTATGTAGAAATAACCATAGTCTGTTAAATAACATTAACCTTAGTCTGAAAATACTCTCCATCATTGGACTTTGACATTTTTTTTCTGGCCTATTATGGAATCTCACTTTGCTGAATCTAGTAATTGTTTCCTTCCTTCTTAATAGCTCTGTTTAAGTCACTCTCTTCGCCTCTCTGCAGGCAGAAATTCCACCAACTTTTCTGAGACATTGACATTCCTTCTTCATCTACTGCCAGGAAAATTGATTTCTTCCTTTTCATTCTTTGGAAGACGCCTATTGGCCTCCTTGGATAGAATATATCCTCCCCTGTCAGAGGCATACAAGCACATGGCGTCACTAATGCCAGACTGAGCCATCCAACGTGAGGGACGGGGACTGTTCTCATCTACAGTATGTGGTAGAGTTGTAATATAGTCAAAATAGTGATTGCTGACTTGTAAAAGCACACTCCTTGGCAATACACAATACAAGATGCCAACCACATACACATAGTGCTAGTTTAGTAAAGGTGAAGGCAAAACAAAGGTCTGATGATAAACAGAAGAAAAAAAAATCTCGGGTTTTAAAAATAAGAATGACTTTGCTCCAAGACTGAACATATCATAATAATGGTTAAATAAAATCAGAATCACAATGAAAGGGCTACTTAGGAGGAGGAAGGACATATTTAAGAATTAAAAGTGGAACACAATGTGCGTTATATTCATTATGGCTTTAGAATTTCTTCTGTAGCATGTTGCACTATTCATATCCTTTTATTGCTGCTTATGACAATATTTGCCTCTCTTATGAATTCATTTTCAGACAGCCTCGGCCTGTGGTTTCATTTGAAAGATATTCTAATTTAAAATTATCAGAATTAGACAGAGGACCATGCTGACTGCATAGCAAGGAGTTTTATACATATGAAATTCAAAGTGCCTCAAATATGACTGAACTCTCAATGAGCCCCAGGGAAATGTAAAGCAGTCTCCGAAACTAACACTATCTCTAGCTCACATGCAATTATTTTGCACTTTAGGGAACTACTATTGATGTGTATGTATAAAATACCAATAACATAAAGAGGTGATTGAGGCTCCCCCATTCATTCAGCTGACTATTTATGAAGTACAGGGCATACAAGGTTAGTGTTACTAACCTCCAAAGATATAAATACATTAAAGAAGAAAATAGAGAAGTGACTAAATGTATTTCCTATTTTGTGCCACCAGCCTTTGCTTAGGGGACTTTTATTTTTATGGGAACTAGAAAGTTCCTCCATATTTATTATGTCTAGTTATAATTCTAATGTTTATATAGATTGTCATTTAGTCCTTAAAACTAATACATTTAATAGCATTATATATCTACTTTGTTTCAGATAGAGAAACCTCATCAAAGATTAACAACTTGTTAATATCTCAGAGCTAAGAGTTTTAAGAGTTTGAACAAGATTATTCGGGAGCTACATCTCCCCTCAGTGTACCCTAACTCTATCACATTGGACATAACAAGAGCTTCTGACTCAGTTGCAATCATGAAGGCTTAGGGCTGGAGAGATGGCTCAGTGTTTAAAAGAACAAAAGGACTACTCTCCCAGAAGACCCAAGTTCAGGTCCTAGCACCCACACCGGGCAGTTCACAACCCCTTCTAACTCCAATGGCAGATCTATCGGTTCTGGTCTTTGTGGGCACCTGTACTCATATGCACAAGTGCCCCTCATATACATTATTTAAAATAATGAAGAAGAATTAAGGAGGTACTTTTGGACCTAAGGACGTGACTCAGATACTAAGAACAATTGCTGGAGAATCCTGAGAACCTGAGATCAAACCTCAAAAAACCAGTAACAGTCTGGGTGTGATTGCATGCTCTCATAAGCCCAGGTGCCATAGCAGGTGGCAAAAGAAGGGTTAATTGGACGTATCTAAAAGAAATAAGGATGACAGTCATAGACCAGGGTACCCAGTGCCATCATCTGTCATGGGCATACCCTCTCAATGGCGACTGATTGCATGCACGCACACACACACACTCAATCACTTTCACGTTCACATACACTAAAGTTTTCCAGGGAATTATCTAATAAACTGTAGGATACACATCCAAAGTAAGGCCTCTGTTTCAAGTCTTTTACTCAATCCTATGCACCACCTGAAAATATAAGTGAGAAAACACTAATAAAATTATATGCAAGTTGCATCCTATCACTGACTTTAAATACCACCTGCACTTCTTCACAGCTATGTGACAGTAGATCAGCCATTTAATTCCTTTTACTTTAGGTCTTTTATCTGTAAAATGGGAAGAGTAAAACTTCATGTATCAATCAGATCATGTGGAAGCCTTGTACAATACACAAAGCTAGGAGTCATGTCTGGCATGAACTTATTTTGGAGGATGAAGAAATGGCTCGTCCATAGAAAGTGTTTGCTGCTCTTGCAGAGGATCCAAGTTTAATCTCTAGGACACATGCAAGACAGCTCAAAATTTTCTGTAACTTCTGATCTGGGGAATATACCACCCTCTTCTAGCCTCTGTGGACACACTCATCCGTATGTTCATACACACACACACACACACACACACACACACACACACACACGTGCATGCGCACGTGCGCTTGCACGCATGCATATTTAAAAAGATAAATAACGTATTTTTATTATCATTGTTATTATCATTATTACTATTATTTGCCAATTTTTACTCAGGGAGATAAGAAATATATTAACACTATTAATAATACACTGAGTCTCGAATTAAGCAATTTTTTTTACATTATGTTTTCTCAACAGCCTCAAATTATAGAACTCACTAGCAAAATTTTACCAACACAGAAAACTCATCATCTTCGGTGAAGGAAGGAAACCTCAAAAGTCAAGGAAGGTGTCTACAATCATGCCGCCAATGTGTGGTAGAACCTAACTGCAAAGCTGCACTTTTGGGACTTCAAAAGCCATGCCGAAGCAAGGTTGAATCCAAAGCTGAGACCAGGCAGAACACCTTGAGTGATGGAGATTGATGTGTCTAGTAGATTGACTTCCGGCTTACTAGGAAAGCAAAATTCAATCGGTAAGAGACGTGGACCTTTTAGAAGACAAAACAAGCTTATCTATAGAAGTTGAGCAAAAGTTAGGAATAAGGACATATTCAAGACAGCAGAGAAGAAAGAAGTAGGGCCCAGAGATCAAAGGAGGTGAGAATGTGAGCTCCTTGAGACCAGGGCTGCTTTCTACAGCCGTGCTGTTTAGCTGTTTAGTGTGGCTGCCATGAGGCAAGTGTGGCACCTAAGATGTGCCCCAAACACCATAGAACTTGAGTCTAAGTTTTATTTCACCTTGATAATCAAAACTTAAATATAAAGACCCAAACTCTATTAAGTTACTGAAAATCTTGAAGTATGTTTACAACTTTCATGGGCAGATCTATTTCCAAGTGTATATCTTATGATGTATATATACAAATTGAGGATTTTTGTTGAAAATTCTACCATGAGAATTGAAGTATTCTGTAAGTATAAAATATGGTACATTCTTAACAATTATTTTTAAAGAAAGAGATATTGTTGATAAATTTAAATATTGTTTACATTTTTGTATCTTGTGGTTTTATCTGACGTAATAAACAAGGTATATTATTTAAAATAAGTTTACTTTTTAATTTTAATAGTGTTAATAAAAGTGTTTAATTATATGAATGACTTCCATAATGTTTAAATCACAGAGACATTCCCAGCAAACTGTAGGTACTCAAAAATGCTGGTTCACCAATTGCAGCAGGAATCTACTGTAACCTCAAACAAGACTGAGGACAAGCCGCTGAAACTTCTCACTAGGGGAAGTAACGTGCTTTGATTCCTGATTTAAAAGGTTCCATCTGGAAGAGTAATTCGGAGGAGAAACCAAAGGTATATGGAAAGTGTATTGCAATATTAAAATAGAGCCTGGGCACACATCCCTCATCTACAAATTATTCTGAAGCAGGCAGCCCGGTGGCATAACACTATGTAAATGTTCCATATTTCTCATGAGAATAACAAACACTTCTGCAAATGAAAGACAAATCCTTTCTGACTGGACCATTACCCCGCCATGCTCCTAATTCCATCTCTGCTGCCTTTAAAGAGAAAGTCAGATCCAGTGTGCTTAATCCCTTCATGTAGTCACTAGGGGTAGAGTTCTTTTTATTACAAAAATGACTTACCAAATAAAGCTGCATGGTATATATAAGTCTGAAATATACAAAGACGGAGCTCCAGGTATGAAAAAGCCAAAATACCGTACACTCCACCTAGCAACCAGCGTTTTCTTTTTCATCACAAGGCTTAAAGGATGAAAGTAAAACTTAATTAGCAGCCCTTCCCCCCAACAAATCCTATTCAACCTCAGCTTTCTGCAGTGAGTCTTACAAACATTGACTCATTCAGGCCCCCTTTCCACTGGAAACGGCAGGAATCTAACCCAAACTAGTGAAAGACTATGTTGACCTCACAATAGATGAACGTCAATAAGAAGATACCCAGACCAAAGCATAAATGGCTGGCTTAACAGTGTGGCTTCCTGGATGTCAGCTTTGCCCACACCTGCCAAAGACAGACTTTCTTGATATGGTAAAAACAAATGCTGAAAATCAAGGACTACCTCATTTTAATCCCAACTTTTGGAATTCTAAGTAAAATCAGACAGACTCTAAAATAAAAGCCCCTTGATGTCTGCAAGGGATTGGTTCTAGAATTTCTTGCATGTGTCAAACCTGCAGATGCACAAGCCCCACATAGAATGAAACAATAATATTTACGTACAACGCATCCTCCAAGATGCATCAAATCATCCTGAGGCTACCTATAATACCTACTGCAAATCAAATGACGTAGAGAGAGTTGTTGTGTTTTAAGAGAATGATGACAAGAAAAATACTATGCATATGTTCAGTACATTTTTTTTCCTTAAAACATGTTATGCATGATTGCAGAGTTCGGCGACACAGAGCTGACTAAATGCTACCACATGGAAGGCATGTGCCATGACTTGCACACTTGCTATAGTTTAGAGCTGAAATGCCTGCCAGTGGCCTGGATGTTTTAATATTTGTCCCTGTGCTGGTTGGTTTAAACTATCAAGAAAACATGGGAATCGCCTAGAAGGACAGTCTTAATGAGGAATTACCTTGATCACGCTGTCGCAATAAGTGTATCTGTAGGGAACTGTCTTGACTGTTCAGTAAACTGGCCTACTATGGGCAGAACCATTTCGTAGATAGAAGCTCTAGATTTTATAATAGTGTAAAAAAGCTAGCTGAAAACAAACAAGGATGTATTTATTCTCTCTTAACTGTGGTGTCATATGACTAGCTACTTGAGTGCTAGACTTCCAGAAAATGATGGACTCTAAACTGTAAGCCAAATAAACCCTTTCATGGCTTATACTGTTTTGTTTCTGTTTACTTTGTCAGGGTATTCTCACAGCAACTGAAGGAGAGATACACCTGTTTTCCAGGATCCCAAGTGCAGGATCGGAACAGTCTTGTGAGAGAACAGGTGATGTTAATCCACTCGAAGACCAGCTACCTAGTGCGGGAGCTTGATTTTTGCCAGCTGAAAAGATCCTGTGACCAGATTATGGGAGGAGGTATATAAATGAGCCCAGAGCTGGAGACAGGGCTCATTGAAGACTTGGGATAGTTTCGGCTGTTCATTGTTCCACTTCGAGATGCTCTTAGTGAGAAACACTTGAGGGAAGGCTTCAGGGCTCTGGCTTCTGCTGAGGTTCCGGGTTCTGGTTACTCCAGGTTCCAGCAGAAGAAATCCTGCTGATTATGCCAGAAGAATCGTTCCTTGGAACTGATATCCTTACGGTTTTGTTATTGTGTTCATTAATCCTCTTTTACTATTGTTTCGGTTAGTCGGGATATAAGTGACGTACGCTCAGTTAATTGGTTGTAATAAAATATATTGGTTAAAAAGACATTGATCCTACAAGCAACAGAAATAAGACTAGAGCATCCTCAACTTGGAGGTATTGATAGGTTGTTGGATCTTTAAGAGGTGAGGCTTTGTGATGAAAGGTCATTAGATCATGTGATCATGCTAAAATGGCCTGTGGGACCTGAATTCTTCCTTTCTATTTTGCATCCTAGGAGATAAGCAGTTTCCTTTTCCAGTCACTTTTCATCATGATGTTTCACCATAAGCCTAAAGCAACATGACCAAATAGTCACTGAAAACTGTGAGCCAAAACAGTCATTTCCTTTTTAATAAATTTAACATTTTCAAATAAATAAAAAGCATAACAAATCAAAATTAACAATACTCAAAATATATATGACTAACGAAATGTCCATGTTGTTAGAATAAACATTTGAAACAAAAGCTGAGGAATTTCACATTAGGTAGCAAATATATTTTATGCTCTTATGCATCACCCTAACCAAAACAACAATAACAACAAATCCATGACAAAATTAGAACTAGAAGATCAGTTAGCTTCATATCCTTTTTCAGAACTCATGCCCTTACATTTAGTCTTTCTTTTCCTCTTCTCTTCATGTTATAATGTACCCATATGTGCACAGGTTTATTTACATGTGTACAGATATTATTAGCTAGATTCTCCATATAAAAGAGAACGGCTTCCTTTTTTTCTGAGATTGTGTGACTTTGCTTCATATTACACATTCTAAACTATTCAGCTCTAAAGAGTGAAGTTAAAATTTTTGCAGGAATGTATACCAAAACAACCCTTTTGTCTATGTAAGTTAATTATCTTGTGCAGTTTTTATGGTAATTACCATAAATTTGAGGGAGTCCTAGCAACTTGCTATATGATATCAAATAGATCATCTGGCCAGCTGTAATGGTAGGTCTTCATGCAAACCAAAACTTCATTTTCTTGTCTAGAGGAAGGGCTGTCAGGGCTACTCTAACAATGTAATGTTTACTGTTACACCACTTTATTGGTACTAAATAATTTGATGCTCATAGCAATCCTGCTATCGCTGTCATTTTGGAGATCAAGAACTGAAGCACACAAAGCACTCAACTTCCAGAAAATGCAAAATTCAGATGTGGCAGAGGTACCACTTATAACCAAATAGGCAAGCTCTGGGCTCTTAACAAGCTGACAGAATGACTAAAGCCAACGAGAGGAATGTCACATAGAATTTTCAAGACCTTAGATCCTGGAGACCTTGGTCTAAACAACCTGGGGACTGAGTAATTGAGAGTCCCACCAGAAATAGGAGTCATGATTGGGTGGAAGAGAAGTGCTAGACACAGCAAAACAATGGTGTCTAAGAGTTTATATTCCAGAGCAGACAGTTCAGGTCAACCATTTTCAATTCACACTTCACTCTTTTACCTCTAGAACCTACCATGCTTTCAACCTCATTAAAGTTTTCTTCCTGGAGAACTGCTATATACTTACTGCCTTTGAGGCCAAAATCAGCAATAAACTACATCTTGAGAAGCACCCCTACAGGAAGAATAAGTTGTTATCTCTTAGGTGCCTATTCTTTGTCCTGTGCAGATCTGCATCAGTGGGATAGACAACTCACTTCTCTTTCTGGATATCCTCCTCCTCAGTTCCTGGTCCTTACAAAAGTCTTTGGCTTTGTAAGGATTTGCATGAAGGTAAGGATGTAGCTCAGAAGATAGGCAGAATTAATGACAGAGTAAGAGCTGTGTGTGTGTGTGGACAGTGGTCAAGGGACCTTTGTTCCAGTCTATATTTCATGTCCACTTTATAATACTTTTAAATTCTCTAGAACAGGCAGATTTTCTGAGGGGCTTTGAGTTCTTACAGGAAGGAACAATGGCCCTGAGTAGATAATTTTCTTCCAAATTTTAGATAATTATCTATGAGTGATCTTCCAGGCAACTCAGGATGTCACATCTTTCTCCAGGAACAAAGATATGACTCAGGGACCATCCTTTTGACCAATAATTACAGTCCTACAGTCAGACTCCTTGGTTTCTAAGTAGTCAGTTATGACAGAGGGATTAGTCACAGTATTCCCCAACCCTGTTCTCATCTAACTTAAAATGTGTTTGAAACCTTGTCATGGCTAGTACCTTTGGAAGAATCTGCAATAGCAAGAGCTACTTGATCAGGAAAGAGGGCGATTGCCAGCACACTTTCCATCAGCTTCCTTATCATCCTCAAATTATCTGGATTGTGTCCGGATTTGGAGACTGATGCTGCATTTCTAGACTTCTTTTGCTTTTCCCGCTCCATTCTCTTATTGTCTCCCAATCTGTTCTCTACATTTTACCATCAGTTTTTGTCCTATATTTCCACAGCCAGAATAAGTCACTGTCTTATATCATAGTCTTGATATACCCCCACCCACCCAACTGTGGTACTCATTTAATTGATTTATAGTCAGTGGTTTTGATATTTATCTTCCTCCAGGCTCTGGGTTACTTAAGGATGGGGATTGTGACCTGAATCTTTATTACTTGAATGTTGAATGGAATTTAGGGCCACCGTAGAATCTTGGTGAATCTCTTCCCCCGAAAACAACAAAGAGAAAGAATGGAAGCAGGGGGAGAGGAAGGGGGGAGAGATCACCATAGTACCTACTTTTCCTTAGAGACAAATAAGAAACAATACACTCAGTTCAAACATGTCAAATACATACTTTGTAAACTTAAGTAAATTAACAGTAAAACAATTCCTATTGTTTAACAGCAGGAAAAAAAAACTACTCAAAAATAACATTTTAAATTAAAACCATGAACACATTGCTTTTTTCTCACACAATGAGTCAAAGCTACTTGAGTAAGGCAAGAAAACTCAGTTGATTAAAGAATATCTGCCTCCTAGCCATCCCAAAGTAGTTTAAAAGACTGGTCATCAGATAATTTTGTCCTAACATCATCATAGTTTCTCATGATAAAAGCGTTTGTAGGACACAGGGTTTGAAAGAGGCAGTTGTCTTGAGTCAGTTACTATGTCATATGGGTTGAAAATAGCAGACGGCTGAATCTCATCAAGAATACTTGCAGACTAGTAAGTGTATGATCCACAAAAAGATATTTCCTTCTTTATTTTTGTTTTTGTTTGTTTGTTTTATTTTTTTTTAAGACAGGGGGTGTCTGTGTAGCTTTGGCTGTCCTGTGCTCTCTCTGTTGACCAGGCTGGCCTAGAACTCACAGAAATCCACCTGCCTCTGACTCCCTGAGTGCTGGGATTACAACTGCCCCCAGATCAATAGGATATTAAAAGAGAGCTTGTTTGGTTGCTCAGAAAAACACTCAGAGCATAACATTTTAGTTTGTTGAGTTCTTAAGCCAAAGAAAACTGGAAGAAACTTTGAAGAAAAGTTTCTGTGTGACTATCTGTCCATCTTTTCAGTACGTCTCTTCCTCCAACACAATTACTTATAGGACTCAGAACTCCTTTCCCCAAAGCCAGCTACAGGTGCTAGAAAAATTATTCTTCACTTCTGTTTTCTTTTATAAAAAATCTGTCCATGAAGAAATTTTCTGACTTACCTTGTCATGCACCAGATCAATATTCCCTTATGCCAGAGCTGGTCTTGTTCTGTAATGTGGAGAAATGAAGGCTACACAGTGGCGCCAGTAGTTAGAACAGGTAAAACGCAGTCTGTTACTATTAGATCAGATCATTTTGTCCTACACATTTCTACAGGACTGCCCACGCTTCATCAGATTTAATGGTCCAAAATCAAACATGCAGCTGGGACTTGTAAAAGATTGGAAGCAAGAACAAGGAAGTCGGCAGGGATCAACACAGCTGCTGGTCCCAACACTTTTGTTCTGTCCTAGAAATAAAGTCTAGTATCATCTCTCTATTGTTACAGGTTGGCGTTCGTTCTACAGTCTTGATATAGATCCACTTACAGATGCACCACCTGACTGCCATCATCACAGATTCTGGGCAGAGAGCATCTAACTAGAGGACCCCAGCCTTTGGACTGGCTCTGCTGGTACTGTGAATGTTGGCCATTTGAGTTAGAGATATGGCACACAACAAGGGCCATGTCAATAGCATACAGTAAGAGTGCAATTTCTTTTTCTGTAAGGGGCTAAAGAGTAAATAATTTAGGTTGTAAGTGCTATGAATTCTTGATCAAAACAACCCAAATACTTTCTCCTAGCAGAAAGCAACCACAGACATTATAAATAAATGGATACATCCATTTCCTTTTTTCTTTCTTTCTTTCTTTCTGTTTTGGTTTGTTGAGACATCATTTTTCTGTGTAGCCCTGACTGTCTTGGAACTCACTCTGTAGACCAGGCTGGCCTTGAACTCACAGAGATCTGTCTGCCTCTGCCTCCCAGAATGCTGGAATTACAGGCATGCACCACTACACCCAGCTTACATCTATTTCTTAATAAAACTATTCATAAGAGTAGGCTTTGGGTATAATCTGTTCAGAAATCTATAATTTGCTAACCTGGTTCACAGCTACACCATAGTAGGAAAGACTTTCTAAGAGAGGGTGCGGCAAATTGGAATTGGTGATTATCTGCAGGGATACCCAGCATGCATTGAACTCTAGAGAGAGTTCTCTGTTGTCTGGGAGAAATTTGCAGCCTGTGCGTTGTAGGAAGAGCATATTTTCAGAAATATGCTCCTGACAGATTGATCCCTAGCTATGGCATAGCTGGGAGTTGTGCAGTGTGTGAAAAGAGGCAGCTAGATTCACAAGGTAGGCTGGAAACCTGCAATATGCAACTTTAAAGTTTCATTTTGAGCTAGATAAAAAAGGAGATAGAAATACAGCATCAAGCAGCATATTGAAATGATTGCCATCCACTTAAGCACACAAGATGTCTGGTGTCCAAGAGCACCTGGAACCACTGGGGTGAGGACAAAAAAGAGACATATACATCCAAGAAGTAACCATCCCAACAGACAGCAGCAAAAAAGGCTCGAGCTAAGTGTTTGCTTGTTTCCTTCCTTCCTTCCTTCCTTTCTTCTTTTTTCTTTCATTCTGAAATTTGTTAAAACTGGAAATTTTTTTCCCAAAAATTTTGTGCCTTCACTATAAATGGAATTATGGTCAAAATGAAATTTTCTCATAAAGAATTAAAATTAAAAATAGAAAAAAAGAAATCTCTTTTTATCAGTATCTCAATGTGTCAGAATATTATTAGAGTGTGATAACATATCATTTTTCACAACCTATCTCATACAACAGTGTCATATCCAATGTTACTATTTATCTCAAGGCTATCTTTGTAGCTGTAATTAGAAAGGAGAAGGCTGTATTTCATTTAAATATATGAAAGAGTCACACAAGTCTTTATACATTCCCAACATGGGCATATTTAACCTCAAAGAGATTTATAGTATTTTTCTTAGTTTATTATTATTATTAAGTTTTTTTGTTTGTTTTTTGAGACAGGGTTTTTTGTGTAGCCTTGGCTACCCGGATTCACTTTGTAGAATAGGCTGGCCTCGAACTCACAGAGATCTGCCTGCCTCTATTTCCCCTAGTGCTGGGATCACAGTCATGTGCCACTGTGCCTGTCAAATGTATAGCCCAGGCAGGCCTTGAATTTGAGATTCTCCTGTCTCGCCTTCCTTCAGCAAATCCTACCTACCTACCTGTGTGCCACCACAACCAGCTTATTATTCTTTTACTTTTGAGATTATAATAAAATTAGATCATTTTCTCCTTCCTTCCCTTATGTGAGCCTTCCTATAGACCCCTCCTTGCTTGCTTTCAAACTCACAGCCTCTTTCTTCATTCATTGATGTTATATACATGTGTGTGTGTGTGTGTGTGTGTGTGTGTGTGTGTGTGTGTGTGTGTGTATTATGTACACTTACTGACCCAACTTGGTGCTTTCTTTAAGCAGCACCTGTGACTAAAGGGCTTCTGCAGAAATGGATAAACTTTATAAACTTAGCTGAAATCATGACGTGCTATGTGAGAGCTATCTTTGAGATCAGCAGAAGAGGACAAGGAGAGGGGACTGCGGCACCATGCCTGGCCGCCACCTTTCGCCTGTCCCCCACATCTTCAGAGCACTTGCTGGTATGCAGTTATCTCTCTCTCTCTCTCTCTCTCTCTCTCTCTCTCTCTCTCTCTCTCTCTCTCTCTCTCTCTCTCTGTCAGTCTATTTTTCCCATCTGTAATCCCATCTAGCAAAGGGAAGAGGCCGTAGCGACTGAACGGGTGACATTCCAGATCTTTGAAAAATACTGAGTCCTTGATTTTTTTTAAAGCAAAAAAATTTTAAACAAGTTCTTCAACATTCCTATTTTTCGCAATCTGAAGGCAATGTCACTTAAGGCCCAGCCTTAAAGCCTAGCACTAGTAAACTATAAGGACCAGGGTTGCTTTTTCTTCCCCCAGCTTAATTTTTCTCATCTGAAAATTAGGGATGGGGTGGAGAAGATACTACTTTGTAAAATTATTGTGCCTCTATTTTTTTAATCCACACTTTTGTTATAATACAGCCAGCTGTGACCACAGCTTCCCGACCCTAAACAGCAGGTTGGAATTGTGCTCCCTTAGAGCCTGATCGCTAAGTCATTGGAAGATACTTCTCTGGGCTCAGGAGGCTACATTCCCGTAAGCCCTGAGACAAAAGCAGTGACAAAAATATTGATCCTGGGGCAGAATGTGGTCCTTTTTCCCAGGCTTAGCTGCAGCTGAGACTGGACAGTCACTGCAGCTTCATGCCCCTTCGTCGCCGAGAGTCCTTCCAAGCTATGGGACTGAAGTTCAAGATCTCTTTGTAGATGTGCTGTGTCCCTTCATCCACAATGAGTTTCTGAAGGTCTAAGGAATCATCAAATGGCTGTTGAGCCTCAGTCTTCTCCCCAGGGTCACAGAGGGGTTCAAAGAGGAAGTGAGCGAGTGCCTGAGCACTCCTCAGATGCTTGTCCAATTCCAGCTCCTGCATCTTGTCCAACAGGTCTGGAGCTTGGGGGAGGGCACGTGGGGAGGGCTAGGTGAAATCCTTCTTGGGGCTCTGAAACAGAGACTTACTGTGTCTCTTAAAAGAGATGACATACATAAAAAAGCTGACCTTACCACAGTTTATTTACTATAAATGTTTATTATGTAATTAATAATTAAGAATACATGGTTAAAGAGATATGAAACCATCACTGATATACATGAGACAATTAAGAATTTTTGAAGGGATTTTTTTAAGTCATGCCCTGAGTCAATGCTTACAAAGTCTCCAATCATGGACATGCTCCAGAAGAAAAGTGGCAACAGTTGGCTTTATTTGCCCTGTCCTGGTATGCTGTCCTGTATGTGGGTAAGTTTCATTTCACCATGCTGTAAGGATTTGTAGAGCTGAAATTTCATTGATTCATTGTTAAGCACGTACGTCATACGCCAAAGTTCCTTGTGTCATTGTATTATGCACAAGAGCCTTCCCCACAGAAATACTGGCCTTGTCTACTAGGACAACTATGGGTGTGTCCTACGACAGACAGCCACAGAACCTGTTTTCTGCAAAAATGTGGAAAGTGTCATAATTCAGAATGTAAATACAGAAAGAAACAAAAGAAGCTACATTTCTTTTTCTATAAGTGAATTTAGTTTCTGTCTTGAAGCTGCATTCTGCCTAGCAACTGAAAAGGCGGTGGTCAAACTCATTGTCGGGGGGGGGGGGTTCTTTTCCTTTTCTTCTCCCTTGTTTTTCTCTAATTGCAGTAAACTATGGAATCAGGACAGTCTCTCTCTCTCTCTCTCTCTCTCTCTCTCTCTCTCTCTCTCTCTCTCTCTCTCTCTCTCTCTCTGGAAGATACCTGTCTATACTGTGACCTTCATCACCATCACTGTGCTCTCTCACTCACACTGCAGGATCAGCCATTAGTTGTTTGGTTGGCTGTTTGCATGTTCGCTTGTTTCTTTACCTCAACTCAACTTTCTTGTCTTTCTCTAAAACTATTTTCTTCTGCAGACCCCAGAATTTTCTTCCTTGACAATTCAGGAAAATTAACACCAAAACCTGTTCTTTCAATTTCCTTTTATAGTCAGGACCTTCATTTCTGAAACTGAAAATCATGTGTTACAATATTATGGGAAAGGCAGATTCTCAAAGACAAAAGCATAAGAAAATCATATCCTGCAATAGTGTTAAGAATGAGAGTCCCTCTTGGAGAATGGAGATACCTGAATTATCTCTAGAGCAGTGTAGGAGAAGCTCAACATAGTAGGAACTAGACACTGCCTTCATGATGTAACAGTGGGATGCTTTCTCAGTATTTGGTTACATTTTTAGATCTCTCTGTATGCCAACAGTTATGTCTTAATTTTAATTCCATTGAATATGTATGTTGTGATCCTTAGATCTGGTTTGTCCAGATATAAACTTAGTTAGAAATTAAGGTCTTTAAAAGTGAAATCAGGCTAAGATAAAGTAAATAAAGTGAGCTGGAATTGAAAATGGCCGGTGTTGTTATAAGAAAAGACCAGACCCAGGATGACACACATCAGGAAAGAACACCAGGCAGTGATGGGAAGCCAAGATTGACAACTTTGTAAAATATGAAACCTCAATGACTAGTGTCACCACCAGAAGCCAGGAAGATGCAAGGGGTGATTTTTCTCTAAGGCCTTTGGAAGGTGAAAAGCCCTACTGAGAGGTTGACTCCTGACTTCAACTTCCGGAACTGGAAGTTAACACATTTTTGTCCCTTTAATTTATATATTTTGTGGTATCTATAATAGTGCTCCTAGAAAACTTGTCCCATATTGAGAATATTACCCCTGTGCTAAGACTTGAAAAAACATGGCCCAATGTCTAATGTCTACAACTAAACCAGACCTCCAAATACATGTTTTTCAGTATGATGGTGCGATGGTAATTCTTGATTGTCAAATTGACAGTATTTAGTATCACTATGGAAACAAACCCCTTGAGCCTATTGTGAGAGATTTTAAAATTAGGTTAATTGAGGTGGGAAGACAGACCCTAACTGGGGGCAGTAGCCCTTTTTGGCCTTGTCTGAGACTAAATAAAAACAAGAGAGGAAGGTGAGCAGCAGCACCTTCACTCTGCTTTCTGCCTGTGCAGGCAACATGACCAGTTGCCTCAAGATCCCTCTGGCAGGACATCTCCACCACCATGGAATGCACCTTTGCACTGTGCGCCTAAAGCAATGCTTCCTTCTTTAGTTGGTTTTAGTCAATCAGATTGTTTTTCAAAGTAACTAATACAGAATTTTATCCTGTATCCAATCTTTACATTTATTTTTGGTAGTTTGCCTTAATTTTAAATTGCAAATATGTAAATTAGAGTCACATATAATTTTAGGGTACAAAGTGATGTTATGACTTATGAATTCAATGTAGAATCACTAAATCAAGGTAATTAACATATCCATTATTCAAAAACTTATATTTTGATGATGAGAACATTTACTATTATTGTCTTATTAAGTTTGAAATGTATGTTATCTACTATGTTCATGTGCTCATACATAAACAATATAAAATAATTCCCTTTGATTAAGTTCTGTACCCTTTGATTTTCTTTTTCTTTCTTTCCTTTTTTTTTTTAAAGTTCATTTATTTATTTCATCTTTTTACAGCCTGATCCCGGCCCCCTTCCTCCTTGCCTCCCATCTCCCTTGCCTCATTTCCCCTTTTCCTTCTTTTCAGGGTAGGGGAGGGCCCTACGGGTACCAACCCACCCTGGCACCTCAAGTCACAGCAGGACTCAGTGCATCCTCTCCCACTGAGGCCAGGCAAGGCATCCCAGCTAGGGGAAAGGGATCCAGAGGCAGGCAACAGAGTCAGAGACAGACCTACTTTTACTGTTAGAGGACCCACATGTTGACCAAGCTGCACAACTGTTTAGGTCTCTGAGGAACTTTCATTTTGTTTTCTATAATAAGCATGCTATTTACATTCAAACAGGCAGTTCTACAAAGTTTTTCTTTTATCCTCAACTTCACATTTTTAAATCAGAACACTGGCATCCTAATTCTCTCTTCCATGAAGAGAAAATGCCACCTGTGATCCATCCTAAAATACAAGTGTGCCTCCAGATACTGTCCATAAGCAATTCTTTTCAGATTCTTCCCTAAACACATCCCCGTCCACCATTACTACCCTTCTCTATGATGTTCTTCATATGTCATACAAAGCCTCATTTCCTCATAGAGTGACTGTCATTCTGTCACCTGAATGATTTTTATTTAATTTTTCAAAAATTTCAAACAGAATACAAGTACTGAAACTTAAAAAAAAACCTAACTACTTACTTAGTTTACTTATGTAACATAGCATTAACTAGGAAAAAATAATAGCAAAAACAATGAACCCATTAGATATAAAATTGGAACTTATAACATAGGCTTATATTTCATAAATCATAGCAAATGGTCTTATCCTTTAAAAAGGAGGATATAGAAGGTAGAATATACAGTATCTCTTTCCCGGAACTTCAAAACACACATTAGTAGAATGTATTTAAAGAATCTGTGATTTTTTAGAGGGTGAAGAACCATAGTCAATATTTTCAACGGGAGTTTTATTTGATCATGGAACACTGTTTATTTGTCACAGTTATATCAATACACTACAGAATTAGAAATTACGTTTGTGTGATGGTGCTATGAAGCAAAGGTCTTCAACCATGGACTACGTTTTGTCTGCCAATGCTACTCTCTAAGCTGGCAGGCCCTTCTGTTCTGCCATACCCTGCTTCATCGTGGTCTGTGGAGATTCACAGCAGCGTGCAGGGCATACAGCAATGTCAGCAAGACCTTTCCTTAGCTCTTCCGCTTCCTCCTCACACATCTGATGGAACAGAAGGCAGAGTCTCAAGAAAAGTGGGAAAAATGAATCTGAGGCAGACATTTGACTCGAACTTTATCAGATGTTAAAAATTAACTTTTGTTATTGAAAAAGAGAATGAATGGGTAGGGTGCATTGCTTGGTAGTTAAATTACAAACCGCAGCATGTGACATTTTAGGATTAATTTTCCCCTTGTTGGGCCACATGTTACACTCACTGTGTACCATCACAGATTGACCAAGGATGAGTGAACATTTCAAAAGGACTTATAATTCAATGTTTGCAGTTTTTCTTTAGAAGGAATTAAGATGTAAACCCCTATAGGCCAGTAGTTTCCTGTGGAATTTGTTTCATCAAATGTTGACTAATAGAAAACACTAATTCAAAAAAAAAAGAGTTGCAAAATGGCAAAAATTATACAATAGAATAAACAATAGAATGTGGAAGTGAAATTTGAATAAGGAACACTTTCTATTTGTGGAAATAAAAATGTGTAAGTAACTGTTGTGTCATAAGACAGTAGAATGAATATTAAAATAAACATAAGCAAATAAGGATAAATGAAATGAATTTGTGTTTCCAGGGAAAGTTCAGAACTGTGGAATTTAGAATAAATAAATGCTTATTTTAGGTATTTTAAGGGGGGAAACAATAAGAGAGAGCACAAATAATTCCCTTAATAGATTAGAACTACTAAGTCCATGATGGGAAAACACTAAGACAGTAATGTTGTTTTAAATGCCTTTTTATTAAAATAATAGTGATGATGATGATGAAGAATATAATTCATCCAGAACAGTAAGGAGCAGGAAGAGTGGCAGAGCCCCTTTGCAAAGGAGAGGGGTGGGTGTTTAGCTCAAGAAGAAAGGCGATGTTCATGAAGCTGGTAGAGTGATGCTTGGTGTAGCCCTCATCTCTGTGGCTCCTTTAATGCTCTTTCAATAGTTAAAACTGAGTTATGTTACCTTGGATTTCCCACAAACTATGAGAAGGAGAGTTTACTAAGCAAATTAGCAGTGTACACATAATTAGAGAGAACTGTTGTTTAAACAAATCTGGCATGTACCTTGCTTGGCAACCCTTGGCTAGCCGTTAGCCAGTGTTACTCATTAACCTGCTCCCATCTGCTCTCTCCCTCTCTCCCCTGTTTCCTCTCTTCCTTAAAGAGTCCGTCTATTCTTATGATTTCCACCACAACCTCTTTGCCAACAACTCCGGATTCATACAGCTGTGTCTCAGTTCTTTGCAAAACTACAAGCATTAGATAAACTCCTGTGTGCATACAGTCGGGCTCACTGTTCTTTCCAGGAACCGCCACTCATCTCAACTCCCGGAGCTTAGTAAATAGCACCAGTCCTCAAATAAGTCAACTTTATATATTGGAGCAATTTGAAGGTACTTTGTTTTTCATAATCCACACATATTACGTGCCCAAAGTTGTCATAGTAGCCCTATCCTAGGTTACTGACTGGTTCACTCACACTGTGATGTCTCTTGGAGGTTTACTTATCTCAAAAACACACTTTTAGGCTCAGTCTTCTAATCAAAACCTTGTATTTCCTCCCTGCACCATACGTTATCAAAGTTTAATCATGGTGTTAAGAGCAGGGTACTCAGAGTAAGGTTGATAAGCTCAAATGACTCAAACCTTCTGAGCCTCAGTGTCTTTCTATATAAAATGGGACTAGTAATTGCAATACTATATAAATCATAGTGTGGACACATGATTGAAATGAATTAGTACCTAAAAATCATTTATGACAATACCGGGCTCACAATATGCCATAACTATTAACTGTTATTATTATTATTTGAAATGTTATACATTTTAAGGTCTCCTAAATTAAATATCACAACAGCCTAATTTTATGTGACTTTACTTATCTTTAAAACATTTTTTTGAGATTGGGTCTTATTATACAACACTGGATGGCTTGAAATTTATGCTATAAACCAGGATAACCTGGCACTCACAGAGATCTACTTGTATCTGCCTCCTGTATACTGGTATTGACAGGGTGGGTCACCACATATGGCTTCTAATGTGATTTTTATAACATAAACTTCCATTTATTAAGCTAAGCCACATAACCACTAGGTAAGATCATGTGATTTCCTGACTCCATTCTTTCATAGACAGAAGCACTCATGTTACTCATCAGTCAAAACCTGATGCTTTCTACCCTACACAGTACCGTATAGTAAGCCTGATATGTTGGTCACTTTGTTGAGTTTCCTCAAATAGTCATAGGTAACAGTTTAGATTTGCACTAACTTGGATTTTTATAGCTCGTACTTCTTTCATGTGTAAGATTCTCTTACAATTACTGTGATAATGGATGGACAATTATCAATTTAATGACCACTGATACAAGCAAACCCCAGAATTCATTTTTAAAAGAAGTTATCTATTTTAATTTTTGAGTTATATGAAGCTTAAAGCTGAGATAAACTAGAAAATCAGATGGCAAAAAATGCCAAAAATATTATGAGAGAAATGCATAAAAGCTACAGTTATTAGACAGAAAAAGAGAAGCAGGAAGCAGTGGGGCATGACACCCACACACGTTAGTAGACAGGCTAGCTAAGCCACTTCCTGAATATAGGACCTTACAAAACTAATTTTATTACTTTCACCAAACCTATGATCACTCATGATATAATTTATTACGAAAATTCTGTGTGTTCCTATGCATGTATTTCACCTCTTTACTGTCACATAAAATAAAATCACATTTAAATATCAGTGTATTGGCAAATTGCATATATATGTGTTTGATATACACAGTATAAAGGTATATGAAATAGTAGGTACCAATAGAACAATCAATTAAAATATTAGAACTATTATGAGAATGTAATATAAAAGTTTTGTAAAATAATTCAAACAAAAATACATTTCCCCCAAAATATCTAAAGAAGAAGAAGAAGAAGAAGAAGAAGAAGAAGAAGAAGAAGAAGAAGAAGAAGAGGAGGAGGAGGAGGAGGAGGAGGAGGAGGAGGAGGAGGAGGAGGAGGAGGAGGAGGAATTACTAAATTAAAAAGAACTAAAGTGTTGTGTTTGAAGTTAGGAGCAACCAACAGTTTGGTCACAAAAAGTGTGGCCTTCACTGCAAATGCTGTAGGAATCTTCCTGTCTCTGTCTCCAGGTGAAAAGATCTCAGATGTGACAGTGATTGGCTTAATTGTTGTAATTAGAAGTACTACTGATTGTTTATGTTTGCTTCTTTTCTCAATATGAACTATACTATTTAATGCTACAAATATTCCATACTATTATTTTGAATATGTCTTCCTTAAAGGTTAGGAATTTAATCCCCGGATTTCTCACTTATAGCCAACTTTGTGAAAATGATAGAGTTTGTGGCTTTTTGTTTATTTATTTGTTGAGATTTTACCTTAACTCACTGATAAGAAATGACTCAAGAGAATTATACAACACTGTGGAAAGTTTCCAGTCATCCAGAATTGATTTCTGTTTGCCCTAGAGATTTTACCAATGCAATTGTAAAAGCTGTGTTTTAAAAAAAAGTCATTTTAATGAAGGTTGTGGTTCTACTTTTATGTTTTTTTTTTCAACCTTTTTGTTAACACAGAAAGATACATTACCAGAAACACACCTTACGTAAATGTGTCTAGCCTACTTTCAAACTGATGTCTCCAATCTTACTATAAAAAGAAAGAGCTCTAGCCACACCCCACGCCATAAGGTTGGAAGTGAATGAAGAGGTCACAACACTGACTCGGCAACCAGTGAGATGGGGAAGAAGATGAGCATAAGGAGGTGGTAAGGGGGTTGACTGAACACGGTCCTCTCCTGTATCCCACTGCACAGCAGGCGGTGGTGTCTTCTGTTTATATCCAGAAGGAGAAGGTACATTTTGTTCATTAAATCACCCACTAGAGCTTGGAAGAGTCTTCAAATAGAAAAAAAATAAAAACGAAAAAAGAACAGTTGTGCTGAGAAAAGGCAATGGATTCATGAAAAGCAAGAAGAAAGCTTACCTGAGATGCTTTCCAAAAGGCAGGTGGAAAAATAAGTATTCTGGCAGAGGTAGAATACATCAAACATTCAATAATTCATGACTTGGAGACTGGAAAAACAAATTTTTCTGCACGCACCTGAATACAAACTTACCTGGGGAGATAACTTCTGCTATACCTTTGCAGGAATGTGGTAACGCCTTGTGAAGCTTTGGTTCTGCTCCTGGCGTCACTCATCCTTTCCCCTCCAGCTGCAACTGTGACTTGAGAGCAGGAGAGCAGGAGAGCATCCTCATTGATCAGAAGAAACCCCCAGTGGTACTTGTTTTAAAAAAAACACAGCTTCCTACACTTCTTCGACTGATACTCCAGCCAGAAAACACTTCTCCAGAGAACTTCTAATTCCTAGACAAATTGAATAATCAGGAAATTTAGGCTAACTTCTTCCAAACATTTCCGTCACTTTTTCTGACCTTATCGCAATACCCTACTGTCTTTCTTCTGTCATCTACAGAATACAGTGTTCTTGGAATAATCTTATCAATGTTACTTCTTGTCACCTAATGCCCCCCAAATCTTAAGTTTACCAAGGTTTTTTTTTCTACTGCAGAGACAAAGAAGTTGTAAATTAGCAATTAAGTGATACATTTTTAACTCATGTCCATTTAATGCAGGGAGTGAAAAACCCACTATGGAAACAGCCTATCTACATAATATGGTTTTGCTCTCTACCTAAGGTCAGCCAAAGGATATTAGAAACCTATCCTGTGTCATCAAGTGAAATCATGTGTGGCTGATCAGGCACAGAAATTAATAGAGTGACCCAAACAGTGATTGTAAGGATAAAATGTAGATGATTAGCACACAAATACCTTTAGTGCAGATGCAAACCAGTTTGAGAAGTCAGCCTAAAAACGTCATGCAAGTGTCTAAGCCGAGAACCACCATTCTTTAATTCTGGAGGACAAGAATTGTTCAGAATTAATATTCTAAAAACCTCCATGTCATGACTTTTGTGTATAACAAATAAATAATTTCTCACAAGGTTCAAATTTACTGGTTTGCTATTTGGACAGATTGCCTGTATAAGACTGATAATGAGGAATTTACAAAGAAAGGCGCCACAGCTAGCCACAAAGCCCAACTGCCCACCTGACTGCTTCTCCCTGTAACAAAAGTTCTTCAAGTCAGACTTATATTTGGCTCGAATTTTTCTAGCACAACAGGATGTTCATCTGTTGCCACTTTTATTAGAAAGCTCTTTACTGTCTGAAGTTGAACAAGTCCCCCTCTTTGTAAGTTCTGCTCATTACTTCAAGCTCTCTATATTCATGGAGGTCATCTCAAGAGTCTGTCATGTCACCTGAGCTCTCCCACAGCATGAAGGGTACCAGAGTCCCACCATAGGATACTTCAGAGCCACTGAGCTCAAGCATTTGTAGAGTCCTTCAGCAGGACACAGGAGTTTTAGAATGTGGGTGGGCTCTCACCTAGTTTGTGAGAGATCATACATTCAATCTCCAGGATGACCCAAACAAAGGAAACTCACACTGTCATTAAAGAGGTGACCTACCATTCACTCTGTATTTCCTTATCATGTCCAGGAGAATATCATTAAGGCTTTATCCAGAGGAACAGAATCAGACAAACAAACAAACAAACAAAAATGGTTAGACACCTCTAAGTTACTTAATGTCTTTTCAGGGAGAAGCTTCAGATGGACAGTGTTTACTCAACTACTTTGTACTACTGCACGTCTTTTGAAGAATAAATCTTAATTCAACGTCATTTGTTTATCAAAGGAGCTTTCTCTAGAGTAGGTGACCCAACACAAGCATAATGCAAAGAACAGCAGCAGGATATGGCTGAGTATTATTAGTAGATCAAAGATTGCTGAAAGTAATGTGCTGTGTTTCTAAACTCACACCAAGGCTCTGTGCATTAGCAGAAAACTAAAAACAGGATGGATAGATCCAAATATGGTTTAGAATCGAGCATTTTGCCACCTTCACATGTGACAACCTCATTTGTTCTTCAAACTGAAGGAACAAATCCAGCTGGCAGCCAGTGGAGCGCCAGGCAGGTGGACAGGCTATCCGCTCCTCAGATGGGTCCCTCCTGGCACACAAGTTCACAAATTCCAGCTGGCTTTGAAGATTTCTCAAGTTCCATAGAATCTGGGACTCCAATTCAGAAAGCGGTTCATCCATTATTCATCGTCACTTCACACCACTTTTCTAAATTAGTGTCTGACCTGGAAAAAGGCAGGACTGGCCCCTTTAAATATGAGGAGTGGTGCTGTGACGTTGGAGAAGGTAACATAATAAGGCAGATCAAAGAGAGACTCCAATGGAGATTTTGGAACTCAGTTTGAGAGTTTCCCCCACCCAACATATTAAAATAAATCTAGCTGCCAACCATTTCTAAATGCCCTTATCGTCAAATGTCAAAATATTAATTGTCAGGGGGGAAATGCATTACAAATTGTTGTGAATTCCCACTTCGTGCTTACTAGTACAAAGTATATATATATATATATATATATATATATATATATATAAAACATTCTTTCTACTATTTCCTGTGCACAAGAGTTGACCTCCTATAATTTCGATTTAAGAAGGAGCTTTTGTTGACAGAAATGAAAAATACGATTAGACCAAGATAATCCCATGTGCAAATATCCCATTTCTTTCCCTTGGTCTTCCAAAGTATGTTTTATGGAAACCTAATAGTCCTATAACCAGTGCCATTAAGTAGTTTTCACTTGGACCTGCATTTTATGACAGGGTCATGCTCTGCCTATAGCAGCCCAAATAATGAGTGAAATGCAAATGCCCCAAGTGTTTGCTGTTGTGAGGCAAAGAGAATGTATTTAGAAATAGGAGAACTGGGTTACAGAATTGGAGGGTAGGTGGGGTATACTCTGGGAGACAGCGAAACCTAAGACTTCTGTTGTCAGCTTAAATAATAGTATCATACAGGGTTGTGTTAATTGCCAGGAGGCAGGTCTCGGGGTTTTCTTAATTATGATGAATAAATTTCTATTGAAATTTCAGTTGACCGTGAGGGTTTCTATTGTCCTCTTTAACGCTGATTCACATGGAAACCAGGCCTGAATGCTACGTGTGTGTGGTGAATGCAAACGGTGGCAAACTCTGAGACTTCAGCAGACAGAGCCAGGTAGTCTTATTACCAATGCTAATAATACTCTGCTTGTCAGGAGCTGGGCTGCATGTGTCCCACGTTTTGACATCTTTGCATTTCTGCATGTTGTATACAGATGTGCTAGAGATCTTGACGCGCAGGGAGAATATCAACATCCTAATAGCAGGCTGCAAAGTGATGTCCACTGTGCAACCAATGGCAGTGTGATTTTTTTTTTCTTTTGAAGAGCAGGGGAAATAGTCACTGCACCCCATCTGCCACGCTAGGGTCTAGGGAAACAAATTAAAGCACAGGAATTCAGATGTGGACAATCAGCTACAGAGTCTGAATACTTTTTAAAAATGTAACCACAATGGCAAAAATGAAGCAAGCGCAATGATACTGCTGCAGTAAACGCATGAACACAGGGAGTATGGGTCTGTTTCTTGGATGAGACAAGTTAAGCTGCAAACAGTAGGATGGGCTTTTGCCTTGGTGTGCTTGGTGCCATCAGTTTCTCCAAATTATCTATCTGTTTTCCTGTGACCATCATTAAGGAGAATGTATTTACCAGAACACTGGGTAAACTGGGTACTGTCCCAGAATCGTGAAATAGAACCTTTGCCTTTGAAGGCATTGAAAACCTCATTTAGACTTCACATAGTGACTAAGTGATTTGGGGGAAAGTGACTTCCTGAGTTCAGGAACATATTAAACAAGAAAGTAGGGCATTAAAGAAATCTTCCCCCATAGTGTGCCCCTTGACAGAACACAGATAGGAGCACTGTGAGGAGTGGGGGTCAAAGTCAGGGAAGAGATGTGACCTTTGGGCCTAGGATTTGAATTTTTTTGTTGTTGACTGTGAAGCCGACTGAGGTCAGGGCTTTTACAGGTAAAGCCTCCAGGAGAGAACCTGTTCCTGGTGTTGGTTCTGTAACTGAAGGTCATTACATTGGTCAAAGCTCTAGAAACAGTGGCACGTAGAACTCCATGAGACAAAGGGGTACTAACTATCAAGAGACGACATGATAACAAAAATGGTTATTTTTCGGTCGGCACCATGTATTTTGATAGCGTGTTAGTTGAACTCTTTACCTCCATTTTATTCTATCTTACTTAAGAAGGCTAACGTAGGAGTACTGGATAAGCTTCAGAGCATCAGTCTGCAAATAAACAGACAAGCACAGAAATCAGGTTTCAAACAAATCAAGACACCCCATCTATAGCTTCAAGGCATGTGACAACAAGGGCTGCCCAACACTAGATCCCAGAACCAACCCAGAATTCCTCTAGACCACACAGGCAGTGCACAGCAAAAAAAGAAGAAAGTGTGCCACCTAAAAACAGGCTGCTTCACTGGACTGAATGACACAACTCTGGACTCGCAGGCAGCGATCGCTCCTCACCTGGAAGGGTGAATGATGGGGCAGAAGGAACTCAAGAGTTTTGCACCAGGGCTCTAGTATGGTGGTACCCAATCAACAAACCCACAAAATAAGGCTGTTTTCATAATAACACTAAGATGCTGTTTTTGTCTTTCAGACGTGTTCTCTCACAGTGCAGAGTGGAACTTTCCAGAAGCTAGACAGTGTGCCTCTGAGAGGGCAATTGTTGACAGGAGACAAAGAGTCTCCAGCTGGGCCCATTAAACCCGACCTTAAGAGATTTGAGGAATTTCAGAAAGCCTAACTTTCTTACAAATGCTTTTTGATTTTTGGAACATATGGTTCCTTTTGAAAGAGAGAGGGGGTGAAATGAAAGAGTAAATGACTTAGGTTGTTGTTTTAAATAAGTAAGCTTGAAAAAATTTAAACAGTTTTTGTTGTCTTTTGCTTGTTCTTTTGAGACAAGATCTTACTATAGAGCCAAGGCTGACCTGGAACCCTAGGTCCTCCTGCAGGGTCCTCTCAGTTGCTGAGGTTACAATCACCTGCTGCCAAATTATTTTTAATATGGTAAATATACAAACATAAAATTGAAATAAATATTTGGGTTCCACTGTCTATAAACCAAAAGACATTATGTTAAGGGAAATAAACCAAAGATAGGCAAATACTGTATTATGTCATTTATCTTTGGAATATATTAAAAATTAATTCAGCAGGGTAGAGAAAAAAATGGGGTTCTTACAAACTTGGAAACAGGCCTTGGAAGATCTCTGTTGAAGAACACAACATTTTTGCTGGGCAGGAATAACCTTCAGACATTTAGTGTATGTCATGGTGACTATAAGCAACACTATATGGTACACTTGAAAATGTATCTTAAAATTCATTAAACATATAAACACATTTCCACTTAAGATGTTCTATAAATTTTTGTTGGTCTTGCTATTGATTCTGATACAAGTACTATTATATTTCAAAATGGAGGCTTGAACAGAATACAGCTGTTCTCTTTTCTTTTACAAGATACTAAATTTTCTCTTTGTTGCCTACTTATTTCTTCTAGATCCTTTGCATTTCTAAGAACAAAAATTACATTACCTGACCAATTCTACTTTAAAAAAAAAAGCTTTCAGGAATACTACTCATGCTTTTAGTCAAGAATTAAGTAATAAGAGCACCTAGGGATTCCTGGGAAAAACTTATGCTAATGAGATGTCCTGGTATCTTGGCTATCCACCAATGACCTCTAACCATACCTGGAGTTCCTCCCCCACCCACAGGATAATTAAGTATTGCATTCCCCCTCTTATGATAGGACTGTGTGATTGACTGTAAATGAAGTATCCCTGGCATTTCTAGCCCCAGCAAATCAAATACATCCACCTTCAAAAACTCCTCCCATTGCCCAAGATTTATAAATTCCTGATTCATAAAATAAGCACTCACTCTCTTACTCCATTCCTCCACCATACCTGACTCCCTGAGAATTGGCATTTATTCTGAGGAAAGTTGGGCTCCCCTCGTCCTTGAAGAATTCGACATTGAATCCTCAGGGCTTAGCTTCTGGCCAGGCAGCCAAAACCACCTCTCGGTCACCACTGAAGAGGAAGCAAGCTGCTGATGCTGATCACCAACAGGACATGCAGTCTGGCCATGAACCAACAAGGCATGAGCATCCACCAGCATCTTCTGCCTCTAGCACGGCAGCTTAAACCTAAGGGCTGGATCACTGTGGATTCATCACTGGCTTTGTAACGCCCAAGTTTCCACTGCCCTCTGGTACCAGCAATCTCACTAAAAAGACCCTGTGGAAAACTCTTTTTCACAACCCTGGTGAGATGGGGAACCTTGAGCACAGACCTCGCTCTGAGTGTTCTAGCCATTCCTGAGACAAGCCGAACCTGAGATGCTAAAGTTCAATCTACCTTCGTCCAGAAGCCAACAACAGCTCCTGGACCTGCCCAAGAGAGGAGCATCCACTTCCATCAGGATGCCAGGAGACATTGGTCTTCAGATGAAAAGCTACGTGAAAGTGTGGTCTTTCTCTTTCAATAATAATCATTTCTGCAGTTTGTCACTCTTTTATGCCATCAGTCGTGTGTATGTATGTTTGTTTTGCGTGTGTGTGTGTGTGTGTGTGCAAAGCAGAGGAAGTCCTTAGTGAATATGTATTAGTGACACAGGCATGGTCATATCAAGGACACTAGCCTCAGATTTACGGGGAAATGGCAAACCTTCCCACCTCCTATGGCCCTGGCATAAGGCTCAGAGAGATCACAAAATCTCTGGTTCATACATGAATGCTGACAGTATGTGCAGCCTGCCACGGTTGTCTCCTCCCAGGTCTTCACACCCTGAGGACTACTCCCCTACAGAGACTGCTCTCAAGGAGATTAACTAATATCTCCTTGATCCAGCTGTACCCCATAAACCTTGCCTCATTATTTAGCTGTGTGCATAAACCCCAACTCTCTGTTCAACCGTATATAATAAATGTACAGATCTTCCTGATGCTGTGTTTTCTCTGTCAAAGACAGCCAGCTCGCCCGCCCAAGCCCAGATTATCTGTGTGTGTGTGTCCGTGTGTCAGTATCTGTGTGTGTGTGTCTGTGTGTCAGTATCTGTGTGTGTGTGTCTGTGTGTCAGTATCTGTGTATGTGTGTCCGTGTGTCAGTATCTGTGTGTGTGTGTCCGTGTGTCAGTATCTCTGTGTGTGTGTGTGTCCATGTGTCAGTTTATTTATTTATTCCCCAGCCACCTCAGGTTTCTAGAAGCCTAGAAAGCAGTTTTCTAAACTTAATTGTAAAGTTATGTCCTATGTCTCTCCAAAATTTAGTAAAACTAGATACTCTGAAGATATCTAAAGTGTACTCTTTCCAATATATGTTAAATTTGAGAATAACAAACATTTTTTACCATCAAGCCACACTAGAGGACTGGAGGGCTTTTATTATTTTTGTGGTTTCTTTGAGCTGAAGTTTTATGTATGACATATAGATAGCCTTTAGTGATGCCTTGGTGGCCTCATCTAATTTGCTATTTATTCACAAATTCTTATTGTCAACCACAGGTAGATTAGGTGAATATACTACATAAGACTTATTTTAAGTATAATTACTTCCTATCTTAATTTCAGAAAAATAGTTATAGATACATGCTACTAAGACAGGGTCAGTGATAAAAGAGGTAGAACTATTTATATTGTATGGTCTGAGATGTCTCTGAATGCATTAAATACAGCTAAAACCTGAGTCCTTAAAGACTTGACAGGAATAACTATGAGAAAAGTTCCGACCAGTTTTTTATTCTTGGCAACAACAGCATTTTTAAGGTGAGTGATTCTATACGGAAGAGAGGAAGACTTTGTGTAGCTCACTATCAGCTTCCTCTGCCAACATGATGTCAATAGGCTGCCACAACAACCCTCAACTGGGGCAACTGAAAATTCTGTGAACACTGCCAAACCACAGGAAAGCAAAGTCAGCTCCAGTTAAGAATCGCTAATCCAGGGATAGAGAGATGGCTGGGCCTTTACGAAAGCTTAATACTAGTTTAAGCAACTCATAACTATGAGCAACTTCAGCTCCAAGAGATCCACCACCCTTTTATGGTCTCTGTGGTCTCCCTGACACACACACACACACACACACACACACACACACACACACACACACACACCACAGTTTTTCATGTTGAGCTCTAAAATGAAAGCTTAGTAGTTGAGAGCATTTACTGCTCTTTCAGAGAATCAGAGTTAAATTCCCAGGACCCACATCTGGCAACTCACAACTACCTATAATTCTAATTCTGGGGTGATCCAGAATCTGATAGCTATGGCTGTCATGGAAATGTATTAGCATGCATGTGTGAAGGCCCATGCAAATGCACACAACATACCCATATTTAAAAATAATAAAAACAAGATTTTAGAATGGGGGGTGGGATGGAGAGATGGATCAAAAGATAAATGGATACAATGCATTTGCTGCTCTTGCAGAGTACCCAGATTGAGTTCCCAGCACCCACATGGTAGCTCAAAACCTCCATCTGTAAATCCAGTCTTAGGGAAATTAGTACCCTCTTCTGTCTCCCCATGGTCATCACACACACACATACACACACACCTGATCCAAAACTCTGATCCCGATGAAGACTCCAAGTATGAATTATATGAAAAACACAAATTTTGTTATTTGTAGCAACAAGTTCATCCAGCTCAAATATAGAAAAATTAGAGAAAAGACAAGTGAAGTTGACAGCTTGTAAATGAGAAAAAAACATTTCAGGGGCCAGATAAAAGAAGGTAGGTCATAAAAATTATATTTTATCAAATTCAATGATTCTAACTGAGTTTCATTAAATATTGTATTCACTCACATATGATAAACACCATGACCAAAAGTAACCTGAGAAAGAAAGATTTATTTCATCTTGCACTTCCATGTCAGCTTATCACTGAGGGAAGTCAGGTAAAAAACTCAAGTAGGACAGGAACTCAAGCAGGGCAGGAACCTGGAGGCAGGCACTGAAACAGGGACAATTTAAGAATGCTGTCTACTTCTACTGGGTTCTCTCCTTGGCTTGTTCAGCTTCCTTTCTTATATACCTAGGACCACCTGCCGAGGAATGGTACCTTCCACAGTGAACTGGTGGATCACATCAATCATTAATCAAGAAAATACTCCACAGACTTGTGACAGACCATCTGATGGGGCCATTTTTGTTTTTTTCCAACTGAGATTTCCCCTTTTCAGATGACTCTGGCTTTTGTCAAGTTGTTAAATACCTATCCAGGACACATATACTGCTATTTATAAGGCAATATAAAGTTTTTGGTGAAGAATTTGTAGATTCCTTTAGAATACAAGAAAATATAGCATGGAGATAAGGAATTACAATACAAAATTCAGGGTACCGGTGTTTGGGCATTTGCCCAGTTTTCCATAGTGGGTGCCTGTTCACCATAGAGAATTGATATCAAGTCATTGAGAGTGACCCAAGATAGCAAAGCCTCCATAGCCTGCTTCCTAAGGGGCATAGCTTTGACTAACATCAGGCTCACACCTAATATCATAACAGAATTCTTATCCAAAATGCCTTTTTGTAAAAGCCTGATATTTTGTTTGTTTGCTTTGTTTTTGTTTTTTTTTATTACTTATGAAATGTTTACAGAAGGAGAATAAGTAACGTGAAAGGAAATAAAGAATAGTTTATGTTTTCTTAATCTAAAATAATCTCAAATTCAATTCATTCATAGAAACATGACATTCCAGCTGGGTATGGTGGTGCATGCCTTTAAACCCAGCACTCAGGGAGGCAGAGGCAGGTGGATCAATGTGAGTTTGAGGTTCAAAGAGAGTCCAGGACAAGACAGGCAAGCTGGCCTTGAAAAAATAAAAATAAAAAATAAAACAAAGAAACAACAACACACAAAAACTAAACAAAAATTAAAAAAAAAAAAAACAAAAAACAAAAAAGAAAGAAGTATCACAGCATTACAGCATAGTTTTTTTACCTTGTTTTTCCCCCTTATGCTAACAACTGGCTTCCAAGGATTTGTTGGTTTTGGGGTTTTTTTCTCCTACTTTTGAGGAAATATCAGCAGATTGCAAGATATTATTTTTAGGTTAGCCAGCTTGGTACAAATTTCTCTCCTTGCCTCAATGATGAGATTTCAAGTATAATTAATAATATTAGTGCGTCCTCCCATCTGTTAAGTGTAAGGAACTTGTTTTAGAAGGCTACGGTGTTGTTATAGCTGTTCCACAGATGGACTCTGGCACGTATAGTAACAAGACAGCCTTTCCAATTCCTTTATCTTGTGGAAAGGAGGACGTGGTTTTTCCATGTCTGCACTGGCATTAAGATGTCAGTGAGGAGCAAGTGCTATTTTAAGTTTCTGGTATCTGGTCTCTGTGGTGAATTCCTTCAATGCTGCTCATTTAGGCTGCACCTGAACATCTAATCTTATAAGCTTGTGGCAGACTGAAGAGTAATACCACAACCTATGTATAGCTTCATCATAGTCTGCCTAAATAAAAATAGAAAATACAAAAGTGATGATTTCTACGTAGTGAAGTCAGAGACTGTGCTCATAAGAGACATTTCCACAGGTGGCCATCAAGGCGTGATGAGCACCTCACAGCTGCAAGGGACCTCGATGACCATCTGCCTCCACCCTTTCAGCTTGTCAAGGAATAATGCTTGAGATCTAAACATTTGATCAAATGAAAGTACATTTCTCAAAGCTCTATTAATAAAGAGAATTCAAAGAATAGCTATGATGGCCCTCTCTGACTGCTTTTTCCTCATATCCATTACCATATGTATATCAAATTACTTGTTTAAATCACTCATAAAGTGATTTATTTGGCCCGTTCTTTGTATTATTATTATTGTTTAAATCAGTGGCCATTCCCTAAGTACAAAGCATGGCCCTAGGTGCTGTTCATGTAAAGGGGAATTCACCTCCACTTTTATCCTTCAGGAATTCGGAATCTGACAGAGATAAATTTATACAGGAACCAATTAAAGAGTAATAAGGCATGCTGTGGCAGATGTAGTTTTATGAAAACTCAGAAGAAGGATACATTATGCTTTTGGGTTGTTTTTTTTTTTTTTTTTTTTTTTTTTTTTTTTTTTTTTTTAAGAATAACTATTGACTATATCTCAGAGAGGGTTGAGTTGGGTCTCCAGGCTACATAAGAGTAAAAAGGATTTAAGACCGTGAAACCTTCTGGTTAGAGAGATGTGCATGTACAAAGGCCCAGATATGAAATGTCAGACTATATTAAGGTAACATGGAGCTCATGCTGTGGAGTGGAGGAGAGGTAGGATAAGCATGTGCATCATATCTAGGAGAGAACCTTGTAAGAGCCAGACTTTAGAAGAAGTTAAACTTCAAAGGCTTCTCCAGAAGCAAAAGACAGATCAGTGGTTTTCACACTTATCTGTTGGTAGCAAGAAGGATGGGTTTGAGATAGCAGAGGGTCATAGGCTTAGGAATGATTTAGGAGGTCAGTACAAGTGCACAGATGGCAGATGATAAGAGTGTGAACCAAAAGACTCTTGTACAGAGGATGAGAACATCGGGGCTGGACTGATGTGTTGGCAAGGGACGGAAGAAAGGGAAGAGGAAGGTGCCAAGGGTGAGGAATATCTATGACAATTTGTATTAATTTTCTTTGCTACCCTCTTTTTCTCCCTTTCTTCCTTTCCTTCCTTACCTTCTTCTATCTCTCTTTTCCTTCCCTCATTGACTTAGTTTCTCAGTTCTCTACCACTGAGCACATTTCCTTTGCCAGCATTTTTTTAAACTATTTAAAACGAATTAGTATAACCTGAAAAGCCACAGTCCTAAGAATTTTTCACAAGGCTTTCATGATATGGCTCCTTTGTCTCCTTGATCCCGTCTCCTACAATTAATCTGTCCTCCATACTTAGCTCCTGGTAGCCATACTGACCTACCTCCTGTCATTAAAAAATGCAAGGCCCTCACTGTCTTTGGACGTTGCTGGCCCAGATGCTTCCAGTGGCAGGACATTTCTTCATTGTTGCCACCTGCCTCCAATCCCCTGCTTTATGGTTAGTTTTCTGTAAGGCTTTTCTTAATTATGGTAAGTGGTGTGTGTGTGTGTGTGTGTGTGTGTGTGTGTGTGTGTGTGTGTGTGTGTGTGTGTTTTCATCACTCCCTATGATCATGTCTTCTTCCCTATGAATACGTTAACTCTATAAGAACCAAGGAGATTTTCTCTTTATTCACAGTAAACTCCAGCAAATGCAATATTGCCCAGCATATACATGTTCAATAAACATTAATGCCTAGTGACTAAAATAATCTCCCCCATGCCCTGCATGGAGGGTGACTCTCTGGCAGTATTTTAAGCAGAAAAACAATGTAGTAAAGTCCATAAGCCTTTGTTTTCTAAATATGACAATTTATGTGTCTTTATTATAGAAAAGTCCAAAGGAAGGGACCAAATTGACTTCCTACTTTTTCTATTTAACTACAAACAGTAGTTTGATCAGTCTGTTCTAGTGAAGTTAAAGACTTCATCCTTTACCTCTTAAAAAATGAGCCAAGTTGACAAGGCTTATATTATTTATATTAAAATACTGTATTTTTTCATTGTTGCCAAGCTGACTTTAAACCACTACCCTCCACAGAGTAATTTAAACTGTATCTTAGGACTTTATCACAATTAATTCCTGTTTCCATCCCAGGCATTTTTAGGAGTCTATTTCTCTTCCTTTTCTTCTTTATTTATAAACCTACTCTATGGAAATTTAATGTGTACTGACTCTTCGTTCCTCTCTCACGACTCTCCTGCTAGGCTCCTATTATCTAAACTCAAAACCATTCTAGCGTCAGAATAGAGGAAAGCCTTATTCTACAACTCTTGCGACTTATATAACCTTATTTATATACTTCATTGTCCTAGTTAATTTCCATCACTGTGGTGAACACGATGACCAAAGCAACTCATAGAGGACAGGGTGAGTTTCATTTTATAATTATTAGGCAATATTCTGTCACTGAGGAAAGTCATGGCCGGAACTCAAGGTTTGGAGGCCAAACTTGAAACAGACACTGTAGAAGAATATCACTTACAAGCTTGCTCCTCCTCGCTTGCTTAATGTGCTTTCTTATAAACTTCAGGACCCCAAGCTCACGGATGTCACCACCTACGCTAGGCTGGACCCTCACCACTACAAACACTAATTAAGAAAATTCCATACAGATTTGCCTAGAGACAATATGGATAGGTTTTCTTAATTAAGATTCCCTCTTCTTAGATACATCTAGGTTTGTGTAGTTGACAAAAACCAACTAGAACATGCATACTACACATCTTTTTCAGCTAAAATCGAAACAACTCATATTATTAGAGAATCAGAAAGAAGAAAACATTATTATTTATCTAAGTAAGACTGTGGCCAGGACCTGGACATGAGCACATTGGTATCTATTAGTACTTTGTACAGATTATATGATCATCCAAGGCAGGTTTAACTGAACGTTTCTTCTCTTAAGAGTTTTCATATTCCTTGGCTTGCCTATGGTTATATAGTTAATATGTGGTGAATCAAGACTTTGAATCTAATTCTGATGCTAAGACCCACAAAGTTTTGTAAATTGGTGTATACCAATAAAGGAGCTAGTCTAACTCAACCCTAGGATGTCAATAAGCACTAATATTCTAAAATTTTAAGGAGTAATGTTTGCATGTAATATAATGACAACATCAAACTAATCTCACTGCAATCTGGTGACCATGAGGATGCAAATGTGCAGTGTCATCTGGGAGCTTCTGAGGGAAAGCATAACTATGATTCTATGCGTGGAAAAGCAAAAGAAACAAATCATAACCATCTTCCCATCACATTCCAAGCCTACTCATGGGCAAGAGCTTAGGTTCTATGTGACAGCACTAAGACAAACGGAGAAGCCAGGGTTTAATTTAATGTCACATTAAATATTAACAGTATGCATTGTATAAACCTGGGTGCTCCGCAGCCTACCATGTCATCAGAGAAGCAAGCTATTATTACCAAATTAAGAGGCACAAGCATGCCTGTTGGCTTCAGAACAGAGTCTCTGAGGATCAAAACACCAGCATTACAGTCCTTGGAAAGGCCTGGTTAACTTGGACCTCCAGTGTGCTCTCCATATATGGCCAAGGCATGTCCTGTGAATCACAGCCAAGGGGTTCACCAGAGAATGCCAGAGAATGCAGTCTTGTAGAGGCGTACAGGTTGCAACATCTGTGCTCCACATGGGCAAGGGAACAAGTGGTCCATTCTTCGCATTTTTCGAAAGTGCTTCTCATGAAGGAAGGAGTAAGGGTCCCTCTGGATTAATCCCCACCCCATTAGTACTGATCATGGAGAATCAGGAATGTCTGAGTTTGAAGAACAGTTGAGCCCACTGATCGAGGCCTTCAGAGTCATGTATCCATCAAAGAGTGGGTGAGGTTAGAAAATGGCCCCAATTGTCACTCTTTCTACGAATTCCCAAAGGTGGCACTGCAGAAGCTCTGCGTTGGCTGTGATTGCTCTTTAAATACTGCTTCTGCTTTGTTAATGGCATGCACGAGCCTAGGTAAGTTGATTTCCATCTTGGTGGTGACGATTAAGTAGGGTACTAGAGTGGAGGTCATGGCCACCAGACCATATAAAAGGTATGTCTTTATTGCCACAGATTATATTGATTATTATCAATATCAACTGTAATATAGCTTCCCACCAACAATAAGGGGGAGAAGAGGAAGAATGGACTATTTTTAGTTAGGACGTTTTTCTTTTAGAGAATCACCTTTATATGGAAGGAAAGTCCTAGAAACAGCCAGTGTGACTAAACATGTGGGGATGTATTAGTTAGTGTTCCTACTGCTGTGATCAAAATAAATTTAAAGGAAGCAGGATTTAGGCTGATGTACAATTTAGGAGAAGAGTGCACTATAGCAAGGAATGCTTGCTAACAGGAACTTGAATGAGGTAGCTAATCACACTGCAGCCACAGTCAAAAACCTCATTTTCTCCTTTCTATTTACTCCAGCAATCCAGCTTAATACATTCAGGGTGAGTCTTCCCTGCTCAGTTAAGTATCTGGAAATATCTTCATTTCAAGTGACTTTAAATTCCACTAACCTAAAGATCAGGGTTGGACATTACAAGTGCCCAGCATTCCTGTCATTAACTAGCAGCACACCCCCTACAAGCAGCTTCAGACGAACCAGCATAAGAGATTGCTACCCACCTTCATAGCCATCAGACAGCAATTAATTCTATTTCCAGTGAATTTACATTTTAACTTGAAATAAGTTGAAATTACACAGATGTAGGTTGGTATGCAGAAAAATGGACTTACTAGACCTTGCAAGTGGAACAATTGAACATCTACAGCAGGAGCTAGCAAGGTTAACAAACATGCTTTCCCCTTCCTCCCCTAAAACTCTGTGTTCATGTCCACAACGTCCTCCTCACGTGAGCACTTACAACTTCCTTGGTCTGAATCTCATAATTTGTGTGTTTTCCAACAGAAGTTCAGAGGCCTGAAAAAAGAGCTTTAGACTTATCTTTGTGTGATCATTCAAAATAGAATGACATGTGAGCCATTGGAGGAACATTTATATTAAAAAGGTTTGGATAGTTCAGCGAAGAAATTATCATTAGATGAAGACTTTGAAATAGTTACAAAGAGCCATGCTTAACTCTTTCCTGTTCTCCATTTTCAGTCTCCTGGTTTCATGCCCAGCCCTGAGCAGACCAGCCCTGGGGGCTTATTGTTCCTCTCTGCTTCAACTCACAGAATACTCGGCAAATTCTCTGCTTAGATCATGCCTTCCTACTTTCCCCATCCTTTTGTGTCAGACAAAACAAATATCAACAGAAAATTGAAATAATACTGTGCCTCCTATCTGACTATCATGGATTAAAGACAAATATCAACAACAACAGAAACCACAGAAGCTCAGGGAAGCTGAAAAATTCACTATTGAATGAAAAAAGGGCAAAAGGTGAAAACTAAAAAGAAATTAAACCATTCTAAATTTGTATGAAAAGGAAAACGCAGCATACCCAAAACTATGACATAATGAAGGTGGCTCCAAGAGGCAAATTAAAAGTATAGATGCCTACATTTAAAATAAAAGGGGAGATGTTATGTAACTTAACAGCATAATGAAAGCTCTAGAACAAAAGAAAAAAATAACACAAGAGGGAGTGAATAGCAAGAAATAACAAAACTCTGAAATCAATAAAAACAAACAAACAGCAACAAAATAATTCAAAGAATTAATAAAATGAAGAGAAAAGCTGGTTCCTTGAGAAAATCAATAAGCTGGATAAACCCTTACCTACATTGACTAAAAAGATGGAAAGAGAAGATCCAAATCAATAAAATTAGAGACAAAAGAGTACACAACAACAGTGAGAAAATTCAGAGACCCAAAAGGATATTCTTTAAAAAAACAAAACAAAACTGTACTCCTCCCAATTGAAAACATAAAATAAATGGATAAATATCTTATTAATTTCACCTACTAAAATTAAATCAAGATCAGATAAGCAGTTTAAACAGGTCTATAAGGCCTAATGAAATAGAAGTGGTAATTAAGCCTTCCAACCAAAAAAATGCCCAGAGTTACATAAATTTATCTCAAAATTTTAAAAAATGCCAATACTCTTCAAATTATTCTCCAAAATATAAATAGAAGAAACATTGTCCAATTCTTTTTATAAGCTACAGTCACCCTGATACCTACAATATACAAATACTCAACAAAGAAAAAGAATTACAGACCACTTTCCCTTATGAGCATAGATGCCAACATTCTCAATAAAGTACTTGCAAAGTGAATCCAAGAGCACACCAAAAATATCATCTACCATTATCAAGGAAGCTTTATTACAGAGACGTATGAATGGTTCAACATAAATGAGTCAATAAATGTAAGCCACCATATAAGCCAACTGAAAGACAAAAACCACATGATCATCTTATTAGATGCAGAAAAGGGTTTAGACAAAATCCAATGTCTCTTCATGATAAAAGTCTTGGAGAGATTATGGATGAAAGAGACTTATCTCAACATAATGAAGGCAGTTTACAGCAAGCCCATAGCCAATATCAACTTAAATAAAAAGAAACTCAAAGGAATTCCACGAAAATTAGGACCAAGACAAAGTTGTTATTATTTCAATGCCTACTCAATACAGTACCTGAAGTCTTAGCTAGAGAAATAAGACAGCAAAAGGAGATCAAAGGAAAAAAAGAAAAAAGACATCAAAATATCTCTGCAGATGATAAGATTATATAGATAAATGACCTTACTCTACCAGGACACTCCTACATCTGATAACCACTTTCAACAAAGTATCAGGATACAAAATCAACATACTCACACACAAACAACGTCCAAATGACAAAGGGATTGAGAAAGAAGTCAGGGGAAAAATACCTTTCACAATAGCTTTAAAAAAAATCTGGGGAGTAACTCCAACCATGCAACTGAAAGACTTATAGAACAAAGAGACAAACAAATAAAACAAAACTTTATGACTTGATGAAAAAAATGGAAGGCAGTGTCAGAAGACAAAAAGGTCTATGCTCATGGATAGGTTGGGTTAATATAATCGTGGCCATCCTACCAAAAGCAATCTACAGTTTCAATGCAATCATCATTAAAATTTCAACACAATTCTTCACAAAATTTGAAAAGACAATCAATTTTCAACTTTATATGGAAACACAAAGAAATCTAGGATAATTAAAACAGTTCTGAATAATAAAAGAACTGATGGAGCTATCTCCTCTCCCAATTTCAAAATGTACTACAGAGCTATAGTAATTAAAAAGAAAAGCATAGAACTGACATAAAACAAAACAAAACAACAAAAACAAAAACTAATAAACAAACAAAAACCAGACACATTGACGAATGCAATCTGAAGAGCCAGACATAAATCCACACAGCTATGGACACCATAATCAGCACCCTGCACAAAAAATAGTCTCCAAATGTATCAAATACCTCAACATAAGGTCAGCTACACTGAACCTGATAGAAGAGAAAATGATAAATAGTTTTGAACTCCTTAGCACAGAAAATCACTTTCTAAACAGAACACTGGGAATACAATCACCAAGAACAACAACTAATAAATGGTACCTCATGAAGCTGAAAAACTTCTGTATAGCAAAGGACACTAGTTTTTGCACAAAGTGAAAAGATTTTTTTAACCAACTACCTGTGTGATAAAGGGATAATATCTAAAATATATAAAGAGCTCAGAAACTTGGCAACACAAAAACAAATAACCCAATTAAAAAATGAGATACATTTTAAACATAGAGTACTCAAAAGAGGAAGCACAATTGGTTGAGAAAAATGTTCAATGTCCTTAGTCTTCAAAGAAATGCAAATCAAAACTACTTTGAGATTTCACAGTATGGCAGTCAGAATGGGTAAGATAGCTCATGCTAGTAAGGACATGGGGTAAGGGAAACACTCACTTGTACTGCCATCATGGAAATTAATGTGGTAATTCTGGAAGATAGAAAATTATCTAATTCAAGGTACAGTATACCACTCTTGGGCATATAGCCAAAGGATGGTTCATCCTACCACAGAGATATTTATTCAAACATGTTCATTGTTGTTATATTCATAATAGCCAGATATTTGAAACAGACTAGATGCCCATAAATGGATGAATAGATAATGAAAATGTGGTACATTTGCACAATGGAGTATTGATCAGCTATTAATGACAGTCATGAAATTCACAGGTAAATTGAAGGAGCCAGAAAAAAAATCATCCTAAGTAAGATAACCAAAACCCAAAATGACAAATATGATACATGTTTGCTCTTATGTGTATTTTAGCTGTCAAGCAGGCTAAAATCCATATAACCACATAGGTTAGGTATAGGGACTATTGGGAAGGGAAGGCTCTCCCTAGGAAGGTAAAACAGAATAGATAGTCATGGATGGACAGGGGTAGGGAGTGGACTGGAACAGGGGGATCAAACAGGAGGAGAAGGGGACAATGGTGTAAGGAAAGGAGTATGGGGGTGAGCAGCCATAACTAAGGGCAAATTGAGACATTATATGGAACTCTGCTACAATAGAAGTTTCTTATAATATATTCACATGTAAAATGAATCTAAATGGGATGAACTTATGATAAGGAAGAGAAAAGACCCAACGAGGCATCTCTTCTTATCAAGTGAAAACTCCTATGCCAGGAATGGATTACATCTAATTGAGTTGTTGACCACAGGAGCCCATTGAAATCCACAAGCAACACAGGCTATTGACAAAATTACTGACTACTGCCCACAATTGATAAGGCTCTATTGCTAAAGAAAATGGCTTCAAAGCCATTGAATATTGATAAGTCAACATAGTGCCTACAGAGATCCTTCAACCCTATTGACTAGTATTCATGGTACATGAAGATACTTTACATGCTATCAGAAGAGAAAGCTAAACACCAACTCACCTACAAACCTTACAATGTTACCTTCTTGCAATATATGCTGTGTAATAGTGGCACAAAAGTTGTGGAAGTAACCAACAACTATCTGATAGGATTTAGAGGCCTCTGTATGAGATGGAATCCCTGTCCAACACTGCTTGGGTGGCCAAGAACCTGAGAATAGATAGGAAAACCAAATACTATTATTACATTAAAGAAATGTAGCAAAAAAAATGACTACTAATGACATTCTGCTATGCTCAAATATCAGCGCCTTGCTCAGGCATCATCAGAGAACCTTCCCCCTGCAGTAGATAGAAACAAATAAGAGACCCACAGCCAGACAGCATGGAGAAAGTGAGAGGCTTTGGAAAGCTCCGTCCTAAATGAGTTTCCAGCATATCCTTCCCCTAAGGGCTAAGTGAACTTTTCAGAAGAGGAGGTGGGAAGATTTTAAGAGCAAGAGAGTGCAGAAGACACCAAGGAAGGATAATCTTCTAGACACAAGAGGGCTGATTCACATGTGAACTCACAGAGACTGGGGCAGCAAGCAGAAGGCCTGCACAGATCCAAGCCAAATGGAGTCCCAGCACTGAGAGTGAAAGCAGACACAGCCCATTTGCCTAACCTAGAGATTGTCTCCAATTGATAGCCACTCACAATTAGTTTTCTCCAAGGAATTCTCACTTGGTGTGAAAACTACACTTAAGGGAAGGCCCCATGCCTAGCAGTAGAGGGTCAACACAAAACAAATTCAATGGTAGTTTTGGAAGAGTTTTGGATTTGTGTTTTGTTTGTTTCTTTGGGGAGTTGTTTTATTTTGTTGTGGTTTTTTTTTTTTTTTTTTTTTTTGTCTTTCTTTTTGTTTAGCTTATCATGCTTTCTCTGTAACCCACCCCTTTACAGGTCTTTTCTTTATATATTATGGTTTCCAATTTTGTGTCTTTATTGGATTTCTGTGTGTGCAAATATGTGTGTCTCTGCATCTATGTGATTCTTGTGCTTTCTTTGTTCTCTTATATATTTGTTTTGACATATTCAGGTTTGTTTTTATTTATCTTATTTTTAGCTGTCTCTTTGTTTTCTAATGAAAGAGAGCAGGAAAGAATGCAAATGTGGGTGAATGAGGAAGAGGAGAGGAGCTGGAAGGAGCTGGTAGAGGGGAAACTGTAATCACAATATATATTGTAGAAAAAGTATTATTTTCTGTTTAAAAAAAGGTTAAAAAGGAGATATCATTCTTTTTTATATAAAAGTAAAAAGAAAATAGAGAAATATACTTTGATGCTTAAAGTTCCTCTCAGTAATGTCATTTTATAATCTCTCTGACTCTTGATGTACATTAGGCAAAGTTACTTGGGCATGGGTTTGGAATCTAAAAATGAAATTGCCTTCTTAGGCACTTAAGCCTAATTTTGTTAATATATGGTTTAGTGCCTCAACTGAAACTAAGGCCATAGGTATGCATCACAAAATTTACATACCCTTCTGCAGAACATTTTTTACAGTAAGATGACAAGTGTCTATGATGACTTGTGTTAGCCCGATAACTGAGCACTTGCTCGCTCAGCTCAAGTCATTCTACTAGACAGTGAAGAGACAGAAAATACTCATATATGGCGTTGGGTGACATGAACTTAAGTGCCTGCTCTTAGTCAAAATTGACTTTGCCTAATTCCCAACTTTAGTTCCCATATTGCTCAATATTCATTCTTATATTAATTATCTTTCTACTGCCATCAAAACCACAACATAGAAAACCAAGGCAATGTAGAAAAGAAAATGATTATCATCATTGATGGGAGTGTGGTGACAGGAAGGCAGGCAAGCAAGGTGCTGGAACAGTAGCTCAGAGCTCATATCCTTATCTGTAAGTGATGGCAGAGACAGACAGACAGACAGACCTGGGGGGGGGGAGAGAAAGGGAGGGAGGGGGACAAGGAGAGACTGAGATTGGGAATGGCATGGGTTTTTGAAACCTCAAAGCCCATTGCCAGTGACACACCTGCTCTAACAAGGCCACATATCCTAATTCTCCCCCAAACAGTTTCACTAACTAGAGATCAAACACTTAATCATATGAGCATATGGGGGTCTTTCTTACTCAAAGCACAACTCAACATGTACTTTACTCAAATGTACTGTCTTCATGCCTGCCTTACTCATTAGATGTGATGTCTCTACTCCAGAACCATCTTCTAAAACTTTCTATGTGCGGAGTGCTTACACAGATCCTAGTCCATATGGCAAATGGCTCCTAACAGCAGACCTGAAAAATCCCAATGTTAAGGGCATATTAGCCTGTGGCTGACAAGCAGGTATTATATACTGAGTTCTCTGTGATGAAGGCGTCACCTCTAAATAAAGGACATAAATCACTGGAATGCAGAACTGGGGCCATAAGGGAATTGGTCACATATTATCAATTATCAATGTATTTTATGACAAAATTAGACTTACTTTGCTAAGTAATATTTTCCTAATCTGCAAAGTAATATTTGAAGTCATATAATAATATAAAACTTTACCAATAACATGAATAAATGCTTTCTTCTGAGCAGACTACTATAAAATATAACACCACATTCAATAAAGCAATCCCTTAAACTTGGTTTAGTTATTTCACTACTAATGAAATCAGTATCTGCTAGATTAAAAGATGAAAGTCTTTTATAAACTTTTTAATGAAAAAATCTATAAATGTTAGAAAATCTCCGTGGTTTACAATTGGATTATGAATATTTTCAGGAACATGTATTTCTTTTGTGTAAGAATTGCAATTAGGACACTTAACCTTTCGACTGGAGCATCTATTCATAACAAGGCAGTGAGTTCACACGGTTTCCCTCTGTTTGGAAGGCTGCTGTTGCCGTGCCAAACAAGCTCACAGCCTGTAGCCTCTGAGATTTGTAGTCTTTCCCCTGCTTCATTCTACTTTCAGATCTCATTAAAATGCAATCTAAGAATGTGTTTATTTAAAAGATCATTTCCTTAAAAGGTAATAAGCCCTCTTTGAATTTGTGGAAAGGAAAAAAGTCTTTTTTTTAAAGCTGACAAGTTAATAGGGCCTAAAGTGAACAGACTCGTGGAGTACATAAAGACGTATCAAGTTTCCAATGAAGCAATATGTATCCTACTCTCACAATGTGCACAATATCACTTGTGATTATCGGGTTTTTTTTTTTTTTTTTTTAATAAGTGGAGCATTCCTTTCACCCAGTTGACTTGAAAGCACATGTTTTCTGGTGTTTTTTGTTTTTTTTTTTTTTTTTTTTTTTTTTTTTTTTAGATTCATTTTGATGTTAAAATGAAATACAATTTCTTTTGAACGCACTTCAAAGAACACTAGTGTTGTAGGGAAAATTACTGCCTCCAATTACACGTGGAAATATCTGCCCCTTATCAGTTGAATCGGTGACTCAGCTGTGCCTTGCTCAGGCAAAGGCAGCAATTGCTTCGCTGTGTGGTGATGCCAAGGAAATGCCTGTAGGCAGCATAACTAGGAAATCAGTTCCTATTCCTGTTTCTAAGAGCACTGTTTCCCTTCATCTCTGACATGAGTCATTCATTTCCCCAGGATCGAACTTGGGTTAAGAGGGTTGGAGGCAATTGAGTTTGAGACCAGCTTGGGCTATATGAGACCCAGTCTCAAAAAGAGGGGCAGATTCATATCCCTCATGCGTATATTGATGGAGTGCTGGAAGGCCCTGCTATTTGAGGTTGCAGTCTACCATGTCCTGACAGCTCTCCAGGCGCTTGGATGCAGAATAGAGGACTGCTTTCCTTATCAGGGGCTTATTTCTCTCTGCTTAAATTCATCTGGAGAATGTATGATCCTAACCCCTCAGTAAGGCCATGTAGCCCATGGCCAAAATGCAGGTTCACCTTCCTTTCTGCTGAAAAGAACCTGGAATTCTTGCAATGTAAAGCATTTCCATCACCGTAAGCCCCCAGGCAATAGTGTAAACCTACCCAGGAACCTCTCACCCAACCCCAGGAACTATACAATCCTTGTTCACCTGAATAAAGTTGAACAGTCTCACTGAAGCTGATTCCAGAAGGTTTTCATTCTGTCCTACTCGTGGGCCATCCAAATCTCCCATTTGTTACTTCTGCTTTCTTTGTCTCTAGGGACTGGTGGTCCAACAAGCCCCAGGGGAAGGGAGAACGATGATGAAGCAGGGTAACAGGTGTGTCTTAGCTTCTTGTCTCTAAGTGGCTGTCAGCATAGGATCTGATTCTCAGGTACTGGTTACCTGAATACCCCACACAGAGTAGGTACTCAGTAAATGTCAAAAGAGGCTCCTTCCCAATGCGGTGATATGAGGTAACCACTTTGCACTGCAACCTGGGTAAAAATGAGGGGCATGGGGAAATGTCAGGACTAGAGCCTCTGCTGGGATCCACAGGTCTTTCTCTTTCCACAAGGAGGTGATTACTGGGTGTTAAGGACAATGATGTAGAAGCTGGGTACCTGAAATCCATCTCTGGCTTCAGCTTCCTTCCAGGTCATCCATGCTCTTTTCTTCTGGGCCCAAAATGATGGGACTTACATCTTTAAAGATCAGCTGTATCAGTGATCTGATAAACACACATGACACACGGACCCTAGCCTTCTTAAGCTGCTGAACCATCTTACTAACCCATTTGATGTTTTGAGACACTAATCAAGTAGGATTCTAAAATCCTTTCCTGTGAAGTTAGTGAGTCAGATATAAGAACACCACAACAAATAAATAAATATATAAGACTTTATATGGAAATATTCAGGGGAACAGTTGACAAGATAGCCCAGAGTAGCCAATGAGCCAAGACTCTTTGGTCAGAGACAGAACTGCCCTTTGAATTGTAATTAACATTTATAATTAGTGCTTATCTGCCAATGAATTGAATAAGCTATTTCAGGGGGGAGCAGATAATTACTATCAAAATTTGAATTCTCTAATTTTCTATAGAAGGAAAAATTCTCATGTAACTATTATGGTAAGTTATACCCACACTAGCTGCCAGCACTTTCATCAATCTTGAAATAATAGGTCACACAAATGTTCATGCCTATGGTTGCTTCAGTTTGTGTGCTTATAATATGACTGGGCATGGGTGATTTTTAAAGTTATTGTTATATAGCTTGTGGTCTAAGAAGAAAGAATAAACTAAAGGAAAAATTCAAACTCATACATAATATTTGTATTAGTTTATTTTCTGTTGCTGAAACAGAATAATTATTATTTATTCTGAAACTAAATAATTTATAAATAAGACAGATCTATTTAGTCCAAGGTTATGAAGTCTAAGAGAATGGTGGCCAAGATTTGCCTTGCTGTTGGTGAGTATGCTATGGTGGAAGTCTGTGCAAGAAAGACAACCAAATAACTGCTTGCTTTTGATGACAACTATTATAAGAAATACCAAGCTCTTATGAGAAACACACTAGTCGCTTCATGAGGGCATAGCCGCATGACCTAATTATGTCTTAAGTGTTCTATCACCTCTTGGTGCTGTTGTGTGGGGACCAAGCATCAACATGAGTTAAACTGAGAACAACCATTATTCAAACTATAGCCATATTTAAGTCTTTGTTCCAGGTAATGGAGTGTGTCAAAAGTTACAGATCCTGGTCCCATGATCAAAATAAGGAAGCGTGGAAAGCTCTTTGCTGCAATAATATAATAAACTTCTCCTCAGGTGGGTAGAATTCCCTTGCCACCAACAAAGGCTTGTGGATAACTGGAAGACAAGACGAGTCCTGCATAGCTGTTACTGAACCTGCTGGACTTTGCTGGAAATATGTAATTTTAGCTTCCTTTGCCTCCAGCATATTTTGCCCTGAACCGCAAATTATCACAAACATCTGAGTGATGAGTTTGTTTTTCTCTTTAGTCATAGCTACACATGCAAAGGACAGAAGATAGAATTTTAGTATAAGGTGGCACACTGATGAAGAGAATTATATTGATATAAACATAACCCAGTGGCCATCCAACACTTCATCTCCCAATATCTCTAGATAATAAAAACTGAAGTTCATGTTGAACACATTCAAATCTCACACAAAGTTAGTAATACTGCTTAAGAAGGTCCAAGATACCCTCAAGAGACTTTAGAAGCCATCTGGAGCTTAGGGTTCAGAAATGAAGCAAGACACAGCCGTCTGGTGTAGGGCTCCTATTAAAGAAGCAGACTTAATAGCCCGAGCATGCTGGGCTTTTTTAGAACTGTTCTAGTTGAGAAAGCAAGAATAAAAATTTCCCTACGTTTTCTCCACATGACATAACAGAACCAAAGGTCAGAAGACTGGCGTTTAATCTGACTTCCACCAGCAGCTGGCTTTAAAAATCTTTTATTTTATTTACTAATTTATTTCACAGTAATCCATGGGGTACAAACTGTGTACCATATAGTGTTATTACTGTCATCAGAGACAAGCAAAGTTAAATGTGCCCACTTTCATGAACTCTGTAATCTTAGAGCAGTGACAAATATTATCATAATATTTACAAATGAATACTGTAAATGAAAATTCATCAAGCACAGATGCTAAGCAGAGCTTGCAGGAGTAGAAAAGACTCCCTGAGGATGTAGCACTGAACCCAGGCCTTCTGAGTTTTACCTAGGAGCTTCCAAAGTGTGAACAGCTGATCCCACACCAGATCACAAAACCAGAAAATATATATATATAATAGTGCTTATCATATCAATATTAACTTATAATAACCCAAATGATAGTATTTATGAATATTTTTCTACTTCGTTATTTAAAGCCTGTACAAGGCTCCCTGTTTTCAGCTAATCTCAGAGGGCAAGAAGGAATTTAGTATAAAGCAGAGAAAGGCATCTTCAAGCAGAAAGAATCACCTTTGCTATGTACCAGGGTGAGCTTTTCACATTTGAGAAGTAACAGGAAGGCGGTGGGGAGTGGGTTAGCTCAGACACAGGGGTCTTGGCTGATTAAAGCATGTTAAGACTTTGGGAATATACCCTATGTCTAATGGAGATCTGTGAAACTGGTAACAGGGAACTGACATGGCCAGACATTACAGGCCACTACAGCCCATCTAATGAAGGGTCAATGGAGGAACTAAAGATGACAGAAGTGAAAGAGGGTGACAGTGAGCTGCACAGGCAGAGGGATCATTTTTACACTGTTTCAGAAGTGGACCTGATGACAGCTGAGTTACACAATAGGGACTCAGTGCACAGCGCACGGTGGGAAGTTCCTGAGTTTGGGGTTTGAAGAGCTGATGAAAGAACACACATTTCCTGAGATCTTTAACACCAGAGAACAGGATGAGAGGTTGGCTTGTACCTGCAAATGTGAGGTGCCCGTGAAACACCAAGGTGGAGGTGGCAAGTAGGCAGTTGGATAAATGGGTCTTTGGGAAAGGTCTAGAAATACCAGCTTAGAAGGTGGCAGCAGATTGACAGAATGTGAAGCCATGTGTGAAATGAGAGCATGGATAAGATGGCCCAGTTAGTTCTAGTCTCGATGTTATTACAATAAAATAAAATGATGGGACCTGACCAGCATATCTCAAAGTTCAGTGTGCTTCAGATCCATCCTGGAGCTTATTAAAACATGCCTCATTAGGCCCCGCCTCCCAGACTTTCTGATTTTTGCAGGAGAGGGTGGAGCCTGGGAATTTGCATTTTTTAAAACAAGCTTCCCAAATAACACGAATGCTGCCCACAGGGGTTACAGTTGAGAACTTTATGATCTGAGCTCTCGCTTCTGTCTTTAATAGTTTATGGTAACAGAACTATGCCATCTGTAAAAAGTCACAGGGAAACCTGTTCAAATGCCAAGTACTGATTTTATTGCTGTCAGATGAAAGGATTTTAAGTAAAAAAGAGAAATGCGGCCATAGAAAAAGTGGAGAACTGTTTTGTGTCTTACTTATTTGTTTATTTATTTATTTTAGTATCTGACAAGTAGCACAACTGACAAATATTTACCAAGATCTTATTCATGTAAAGTATTGTTTTTCCTCAAGATTAATCATTTGTTCTCTCAAAGTAAAGTGAATCTATTGTGCTGGTGGGGTTGCAGCTGTGTTTGAAGAACCTAATGAGATTTGAGATTTTAGTTCTGAGAGCATCATTTTTCTCACATAGCAAAGGAAGCCTTGGGGTATGACAGTAAGAGAGATGAGCAACATAGACCACACCACAATAGAGAAATACTCTGCTCAGCACACACTTGTGTGCATGTGAAACTAAGCCTATGAAAATACCATTCTGCCTTACTCGTTGCTTCGTCTCATTCAGGCATGATGTGATGGAAATAAATAGCTCATTAGTTGAAGGAAAATTTAATGTACATTATTAGCTATGTAAAAGCATGCATTTCCTTGTTACACTCTGTCACTCTACCTTACCAAAATCGGGTTTCACATTTCTTTATACAATTGTCAAGGTAAATAAAGCATTTGCTTCCAGTTCTCATCTTTTTTGGGTGGTTTCTGTGGATCATCCAACGTGATATTTCAAAAACAAAACAAACAAACAAAAAAACCAGACAGATAAACAAACTGCTCAACCTCATAGAGAGGACCTAGTAGTTCAGCCAATTTTGAAAGCAGCCTCATGGTATCATCTATTCAGAACCAGAACTTCTTCCAAAGTCCCAATTTCCTAACAGATTATGTTTGCACTCCAGAATAATATCTATAATGTGGCTGAAAGGATGATGGGCTCATTCCAGGGGCAGGAGGATGATTAAGGCATCTTATAAACTTGTCAAAGTGAATAGCTACCTCTTGTTTTAGACTAGGCATTGGCTCTGACAATTAAGGTTTCAACAATTAAAGTTCCTGGCTTCCATGAGATTAAAAAACAGAATTATTTTCCTATTCTTTTTCATATGTATGTACACACACACACACAGCTCTAGGCTCCAAAGTCCAGAGTTACTAAATTGGTGAATTTGTTCAGTGAGGACACACCCCTGTTGCACTGGACAGGGCTTTAACTGACATGAAAACACACTTCCTTGCCCCAGCTAAGATATCAAAGGGTAACTGATCTTTATTCTCTAGTAGGGACATAAAACTATAAAGAGCAGGTCTGGACAATGAGGGCCTTCTCATGGGAGCTAAATATCATATGTCCTCTACTCTTCACAAATATCAAGGGAAGAGGCATAAAACAATGGTGTGACTTAATGTGTCTCAATCCATTTGCTTCCCATGGAAAGGAAAAAAATACTTTTTTTATAGGTCTTCAGTCTATTAATTTTGAATATGGAGTCTTCAGTCCCATAAAGGGGAATTTGATAGATGGAGGCCTCCAGTTACATAAGATTAAATGATGGACAAAGGTATTGAAACATAGTAGGTTAATCTTCGGAATCAGACCAGGAATCTCAGGCTCAAGAGCATGCACATAAGCACATATGGTAGATGCACAGGGTAAAGAAACAGAATCGTGATTTGTGAGATGATCGACATGGTAGCTGCATTACTCAGATTGTGTGAGAAACAAACACCAGAGGAAGATGAGAGATTTAAAAAATAAACTTAGGGTGTGGTGGGTATATGAGGAAAGGCGCAGGGCATCGAGTCTGATGGCCTGAGCTTGACCTTCTACATCTACAGGGTGGTTGTCCTCTGACTTCTACATATAGGCTGTAACACCATGCACATGCACACGCAGGTACATGAACACACACACAGACACACACACACACTTGTGCATATATACATGCACACACACATGCACGCACACATGCACGCACACACAAACATGCATGTACACACACACACCAAATAAATAAACGTAAGAATAATTTTAAAAGAACATATAAATAGAAAGATTTCCATTTCTCTCCCTACTCTCAATTCTTGTATACTAATATTCTTCAACAACTGTATTTTAGATTTAAAAAACCAAACAAACTATTAGTTGAGTTAACAATAAAACAACTTAAGCTTTTCTCAAGTTCCTCCATGTTATATGTTTTGCACAAACCTTGCTATTTAATTACCACAGAGAAGCTATGCAGTGCAGAGAAGAGGAGGGCATTTTAGTCTCATTTAACAAGCAGGTGTATCAATTTACACAATTTACCCAAAGTTTATGACAAATAAATTTAGGGGAGTTATTCTAGGCTAAATCACCCAGTTATATTATTCCATTTCGTGAAAGAATGCCATTTCCTCAGATAAAGAAAGAACCACCGTCTACAAATGAACATTTTCAGCACCTACTGTGCGTTCATCTGTGTAAGACATTAGACACCTAAGAACTGGTCTATGACCTCGTGATGCAAGAATGCAACCAGGAAATAAAAACTTTGCAAGTTATATAAGGCTATGTGTGACAGCTTAAGAAATTGTGTGACTCAAAGCACTCGGAATACTAAAGAAAGATGGGGAGTCCTAAAGAGAAGCAGCTCAGAGCCTCTAAGGAAGTGGGATTTGATCTGCCCTTCTGATTGGTCTGGGGAGAGAAAGACAGGCTTCCAGAGGCAGGATATGGCAGGAACAAAGGCTCAGGAACAGACAGTGACAGGACAAGGGTTGGAAGGCATGGGACAGGAAGTCCATGTACACACACTTAGCACAATGCAAACTTGGCAAATCTTGCTATTCCACAGATACCTGTGAATTCATGTACCCACTGCTCAGTAAATGACACTGGCATCCGAGCTTCTGAAACTGCGGGAGCAATCACTGAAAATTATCTCCCCTTAAGTTCAACTTCTTCCACCTTCATTTTCCCATCTTTAAGGTTATTGATAAAATTATTGTAGAAAGGTTAAAACAGAAACCACGATTTCTAAGATTCATCTGTTTTAACTAAATTCACTCCAAAACATACCTTTGAAATCCAGATACCTATAACATGAATAAAAGCATGTTACCTTAGTTGTTCATGTCTCTTGTTTGTTTCCAGGAACCTTTGTATTTCTATTTAAAATGGCACAAGGAATGATGGATTGTCTGTTACATAAATCTTAAAAAGTAAAGAGTTAACTGAAGATTAAAAAAAAAAAAAAAAGAATCAGAAAAACATTTCCCACATACACGCACACTTCAGTTAATGGTAGCGTGACAGGTCAACTTACAATTCCTAACATGAAGCTTTGTTCCAGGCTTGAAGGAATTGGGGCCAGAGAGTACAGCCTCTCCGTCTTTATCCAGCAATAGATCACGCAGCGACAGCTCCTGAGAAAAGATACCACCTTCAAAATCCTAAGGCTGCAGGAAGGTCAGCATGAGGCACGGTGCTCTGTTTCTTATCTCCAGTGAAGATTAGAATGTTCTTCTGCCTGTAACACTGTGAGGGCAAATAAAGGCTTTAAAATTACTTTTGCCATGAGACAAACAAACAAACAAAACAAAACAAAGCCCAAACAAGAAAGTCCCTTGGCTTGGTTAAGACAAGTATTACTATTTCAATTTACACTTTTCATTTGGCTGATTCTCCGCTCACACAAGAAGCACTAAGCTAAATTGACACCGGTAAAAAGAAAATACAAGCCAAACTCCCTCCTACCTTCTGAGATTAGACACTGGGACATCAACTAAGGTGTTTCTTTATCAACAAAGGTGCTCCTAATAGAAGGAAACAATTCCCAATTGGAATGTCTTCTAAAGATGGAGGAGGGCAGTGACTGTACGAATTTATTTCTTACCTATAAAGGCTCCGATGGTTAGTTGGATTGATGAGGTCTTATTAAAGAGGATACTTCCCACGTGTGTTACATGAAACATTGAATCCATGAGGTGCTCACCAGCTGTGACAGGAAGAAATGGTCTTAGGATTACTAAAGTCTGGGTGAAATAAACTGTCGTTACCACTGAGCTGCTCTGAGCCCTTCAGGTAAAGATAATATTTGGGGGGGGGTATAGGGAAGGGGGAGACATTCCCTAAAGTGCTCGACTAAGAATCTAGCTATAATGGCACATCCAATAAACTTTCAGGTAGTCTGATTTAGACGAGATATGAAACCACTAAAGATAATGGATTCATTTTGAACCCACAAAAACAATGTTTTTTATTTGTTGAACTAAAACTAGAAGATTCTTCAGTGCCAATGCATATCTGAGCTTGAAAATTTTTGATTTTTTAAGACACTGTAGATTTCTTTATTTCTTTTCAATCTCCCTAAACATTCTTCAAGAAGAAAAATGTGTCTGTACAAGTAGAATTTTGTGAAAGTTTATGTTTTAGAGAAATTAAAGTGATAAAGTTTTAAATTAAATTCTTCAGAAAGAAAGTGCACAAGACAAAGAAGTAACATAAACTAGGAATACTTCAGAACTTGAAAAATGCGTCAAGATTTTGAGATGCTTAAATCTTTATTAGCATTCTAAACTAAAGCAATCACTTGAAATAAATTTAAAATAATAAATAATTCTTTTCCATCAACTGTTAAAAACAAGAAATGAAAGCTGTATTTACATATAATCAATCACAGATGTTCACTATACTTTGACAATGCAACCTCAGAAATGGGAGCATCATGTGCTATCTATAAAATGAGATGAGAACAAAACTACACATGCAGAGCATACTGTTTTGAGAAACAAAATGCTCAGTTTTCAGTATCGACTTTTAATTTTTTGTCAGGAAATTTTTATGAAAAAATATCTTTTTAGTAAAACCTTCAGTATTTTATAATAAAATTCAAACATGATACACTATTTAAGAAGGTGCTAGTCAAAACATGACTTCTAATATATATATATATATATATATATATATATATATATATATATATATATATATATATATTTGTTTTTTAATTTCAAGACAGGGTTTCTTTGTGTTATCTTGACTGTCCTGGACTCACTTTGTAGAGCAGGCTGGCCATGAACTCACAGTGATCCACCTGCCTCTGCCTTCCAAGTGCTGGGATTAAAGGCGTGCGCCACCACGCCTGGCTTATTATAAATATTTAAAAGAGTAAAGTGGGAAATTTGGAAATAGCTGAGAAGAATGTGGTAAAGGACTGTGAACAGAGGAAGAGATAGAAAGAAGTGGGACCTGTGTGTGAGGAGAGAAAAGTCTGTCAGAACAGCTGGGCAGATCTGTCAGTAGGGCAGGGGCACCCTCCAAGTTTGGTCCAGGAAACTGTGGACAATGCATTCTCTAGGCCAAGTTCAGTTAATTTCAGAGTATTTTATGCCTTCCTTATTTCCAAAATCTTCATTTGCATTCAAAAAACAAATATTTATTTTGTAAAGCACTTTCTTTTTAAATGATAAGGAAGAAAAGAATGCTACCAGGGCATGTCATGTGTCATTCTATTATATAAATGGCTATGAAAATGCCTCTTTAGACTTTGCCTGGGAAACACACATCTTCTCCTGACACTGATTTGTTCACATTCCCCTCCTGGACATATGTTGATTAAATGAATACATCTCTTAGAATTATATTCTAATAACCCAAATACGTTGTTAGCTAATATCTCATTTGCCTATGCATAAAGATGTTGATTAGTATGAAATAGTCATAGGTGTAAGAAATTGATACCCTGTTTGAAAGTAACTGAATCATGAGACTATTTGTCTCATACAACAGAAGTCTAGAGGTAGGGAGATTAAAGGGGAGGTTGGTTTAGTAGCTGGATCAATGGTAATCTCAGAGTCCTGTGCTCCCCCTTCTCAGTTAAGGCATCCCTAATTTTGACACCACCCTTAGACAAAGCACAGAGAGACTACTTTAAATTGTGATAACCTGTAGCTGTTTCGGCTTCTGCAATTTTCTTGAGCATAACACTTTTTCCAAAAGGCTAGGCTTCCACTTCACTAATCAAAGCTGACTCGTCTCTTTATTTCTTAAAAAAAAAAAAAAAAAAAAAAAAAAAAAAAAAGCACCAGGATGGTCATTCATTTAATTAATCCATCACAGATGCAACAAGTTATGAAGCTCATAACTTTTACAAAAGATTTCCACAGGAAAATATCTGGTTTAGGAAGGGGTAAATATAGTTGAAAATAAACTTTTAAAGGATTCTCTCAACCCAAAGAAAGAATGAAAGTTAGCTTGAAAGAGACAGTTTTCCACATAGCTTATCTACATGATGCCTTGCTTTCTTTTTCTATTATATATGTATATATATTTGAATATAATATATACATACATTAGAAAAATATATAGAATATATATATATTCTATTATGTAAAACATTCCTGGAACTTACATAGGGATGCTAAAGAAAGTTTATCACAAATTGAATGCCTGAATAAATAGCAGATATTTGCATAATTTTCTCTTCTGAGAAATCCAGCAAACTCTTAAGAGCCCAGTTTCTGGTAACTTCATTTCTTAAGCATGGCCTGGGACATCCTGGTTCTTTGCTGCAAATGGCCTGCCTACAGAGAGCCTTGCAACAGCCCACTTAGGATAATGGCAATGCTCTCAGGCAAGTTAATCTCATCAGTGTTCAAGGAAAGGAAACTGTGACAGAAATGCAGGTGCAGGTCTATCATGGTACTATACCCTGTGTGCGTTTGAGAACCCACACAGGTAGTGGCTTCTGTCCCCCATTCTTGGCTGGACAATTCTGGTTTTGCTGCTATTAACAAAGGCCTCTTACAATACTTATGGATAATTGATGTGTTCGTGGGGAACACACTGTTGGGAGTGACATTTACAGGATACCATTCTCTATGATAGTCACTTTAAAAAGGACAGAGATGAATTATTTTTATTTCCACCCAGCATGAGAATGGAGAGGCTACAAAGGTTTTCTGGGATCAGAAATGACACTAAGTGGCAAAGACAAACTACTATTTGAACACGAAGAGACTGTGTTATCTGCCCAAGAGATAAGGAGGGGATGACTGCACAAGTCCCCGCCTGCTTCAGCTTTCTTGTCTCTCTCCAATCTAGTGCAGAAAACGTCATTCAACTTAAACCCTCACAGAAGGATCTTGATGAAACTGAGGGATTTTTAAATGACAAAGCAGAGGAGTCATCTTGCCATTCTAAGAAATGAAAGGCTCTGTGTGAAGTAGAGCCTGCCAGCTGGCCCATAAACCATTACAGTAGGGTGACGTAGAGGCAGAGAAGGCAACAAAAAGAACCCGAGAGGGTACTTTTAATAGCTGTGAGAAGTAAGTTTGTGTGCCATAGAGAAACAAACATGGAAGGTGAAGAAAGAAGAAATAGTTGTAGTTTGCTTGCAATGGCCAGTCAATTATAAGTAAAATTTGAATCTTTCTGATGATTAATAAAGTCAATGAGCTGCTCCATGCCTTAGAAAAATCGGGCATGTTTCATCAAGAAAGTTTACTTATTTCTAGACGCACATGCTCCAAGTTCTCTCCTAGTTCCAGGATTAGAGATGATGTGAGCAAATGTTTTCCCCTTTACACCTAGGAAAACAATGCACTCTTCATTGCCTTTCTTAAGTATAGAGTGAGGACGACTCCATTCTTTTGGAGGAAAAAAAGCAACTCAAAAGCTGGCTATGTGCATAGGCTCCTGGTAGCTCAACTCTGTCCCAAGGCCACTGCCCTATGACAGATTTAGCATTAGGCAAACCACATGCTGCCACCTCAGGAATTTTTATTCACCATTAAAGCAGAATTTTCCATTGTCTCTTTGTTAATAATGACCACGAGGAAAGTTTTTGAAACCCAACTTTAGTGCCATATCTAGAGAAATTATGGGTCAGGGTCTAACTGCAGTAACACCTTGACTTTCATAGTATTGCAGCTGCAAGTGTTTTCCAGAGCATAGGTAACCTTGACTACTTAAGAGACACTGACTGACATGCCACTGGTCATGGCTCTTTCCCATGGCCAAGCCATCACTTATCTCATCTATACCTTCTGTATTGCTCCATAGTAGAGTTATTAAAAGCACAATGAAGAACACTTTCTATTTCTAATCAAAATTTATATTTAATATAGAATTTTCTAGAAGTAGTAGAGATGTTCCTATAGTTCTTAACTGCACATTCTTCTGAAGGATACTTTCAGTGCTTATGTTTGCAGATATAATGCTTAAACACCGTGATATCTTGTCATCAGCCTGCCCCCCACCCCCCAGTTAAGTCCCCTTTCAGCAGAATGAACTACTCCAAAGAAGCACTTTGGTAACAAGAAACATTTGTATTTTACCTTTTTTTTTTTTAAACATGCAAGCTTAATTTTTTAAAGGACTAGAAGACAAAGTTATTATTATCTCCTTAATCTGATTGCCTCTTATCTATTACCACTCTTCTATCTGTCTCATTAAGATAGGAGTGATTTGTGGTGCTTAAGTTTACCCTGTTCCCCCAGTGCTGAATGTCTTCCCTGATATGTATTCTAGATTATAGATCCTATAGTGCTTTCTTCCATGTGGCCTCATTCATCTTAATAATCCAGAGACCTTCCAGGAATTGCAAGTTAGAGATAACATTTGCAGTTGCCATTCCAGGGATCGTAATGGTCTCACTCTTGTTTTAACATTTTGGGAAAACAATGCACTCAAAAGGTGACACAGTTGGACTGCTGTAACCCCTACACCAACTCTCACATTCATTCTGCAAGCTTGACAAGTGGCTTATGTTGTTTCTACAAATGAAAATTATTGAGCCAAGTCAATTTGTAAAGGATTTCTGATAGGTCTCATCCTCTCTTCCAAATTTAAGATACTTTAAACTTGGTATCCTAATTTTTCCCTCATTAGACAGTACCAATTTTCCACTATCTAGGTCCAGAAAGAGAGGCCACCTGGGAAACATGGCTTCAGAATCCAATAACTAATGTGTACCTATGAAAGATATTAAACAAGAATTTGAAAATGCTAGAACTCAACTGTAACTTCAAGTTTCCTCAAATAATCTTCTAGTGTCACACTTTCACAGAATTTGACAAGTGTCAAGAGTCCAAAGGCCAGTCTTAGTTTTGTACAGATGGACAGTCATTTTATATGCTTCAGATTAGACATCAATGTTTAACACACAGCCTTTAGGGACAAGAGGCTCATGAATGCTTTATTTATTCTCCTATTTGATTATTGAAATCTATCTGTAATGTAGCAAGAAGAAGGAAGAGCCGAGAATCCATACCAACGCATGTCTTCATCTCTGTTGTAATTCAGAACACATTTTTCATTTATTTCAAACTTTCTAACATAAAAAGAACTCGGATTCGCGATAATCCCCAAACTAAATTATACGAGTTGGCATTTATCCATAGCTCTGATTTCACCATATCTTTGCAATTATTAACAAAAGCAATTATTAATTATGTCCAATACATACATTATCATTGTATGTATTCACAGCAGAAAAATCCATGGCTCTTGTGAAAGGGTCTACTTTTTTGTTTTCTTTAGAACTCTTTACTCCGTGCCTCCTTGACGGCTGCATAGACTTACACCTGCGCCAAGCCTCACCCGCACTGCTTTTCCTCCACAGCCTGAAGCTGCTTATCTCTTGTGTTCTTGATAGCAGCCACTCACATGGCTGTGAAGTGACAGCTCCCCTGGTTTGGATTTGCGTCTCCGTGGTGATGAGTGATACTGGATTTTCAATGTTTCTCATACAGCTTTCAGCTATTTTTATTGCCTCTCACATTTGTTCCCTTAAGTTCTTCCCCTGTTGTCTATACTGCATCTAATTCCAGAAGCCCCTCTGTCTTTGGCATTTTGCTGATTCAGAATTTAATAGATGACTAAATAGATCATGGTCAGCAACTTCTAGCAAGGCCAAAACTAGACTCTGAGATCCCAGATTGTATCTCAAAGATTCCAAATTACACATAAAATAAGCGTGTAATTGATAAGTATATATATGTATGTATGCATATATTTGTAAATGTCAGACTTATAACAAATAAATAGGTATATGGACTGCCTGTGCTTTCATGTATCTTCCTCCTCTATAACATCATGAAAACAATGACTTTCCCAATGTAATAACCTGTAAAGCAATGTGCAATTGCATGCTACCTGTACCACACAGAACTGTGTTGATTATACCCACCCACGGAATCCTCACAGGGTCCTTCTTTGCCCAAAGCATTTTTAATTATTAATTTTTAAACAAATAAGCAGTCTTAAAGTGGAAATAATTGGAATATAAATATTTCTTATGTATTTTATTTTTATGTTTGTTGGAGTACATGGTACAGTTAGTACAATTTTTGTATTTCCTTTTTATTTAAAATAGATTCTTCTCTTTTTAAAAAATTTTCATGTATTATAATTTATTCATATTGTATCCTGATAGTTTTTCTCTTGTTCTTATGTTCCTGTTCCCACCCTCCCTCCCTCCCTCTTCTGCCCTATTCTCCTCCTCTAGACCTCTGACATGGGGGCGTGCCCTCCTCCCCATTGTCTGACCACAACCTATCAGATCTCAAGCAGATACACTGCGTTCCCTTCCTCTGTGTGCCCACAAGGCCGGCCCACCAAAGGGAAGTGATCAAATCAAGAGCACAGGAGTTCCTGTCAGAGGAAGTCCCCACTCCCACATCCCTCACTCCCCACCCCCTCAGCCCCCACCCCCAAAGTGGAGAATAAGCTGTCCATGGGCTACATCCGAACAGGGGGCTTAGGTTCTCTGTATGCGTTGTTCTTGGTTGGTGCAACAGTTTGTGCAAGACTCCCTGGGTCCCAATCCACCAGACTTGATGGAGCTCCTGGCTCCTCCTGGTCCTTCCGCTCCCCCCAACAAACACACACGCTTCCTTACCACTCTCAGCACCCAGAGTCTGGCTACTAGTCCCAGCATCTGTCCCCATTGCCCGCTGGATGGAGTCTCAGAGGACATCTATGTTGGGTTAATATCCACTTATAAGTGAGTATATACCATGTGTATCTTTCTGGGACTTGGTTGCCTCACTCAGGATGATCTTTTCTAGTTCCATCCATTTGCCTGCTTAGGAAAAGCCACATGAGTTGTATTTTCCAGCAATGTCACATAGAGAAGGTGAAATTTTACACTGAAATATTTTAAGCAAAGGTTGCATTCATATTAAGGATATTATTTTTGTTTACCTCCTTTGCCAATATTAGCTTATGAATTGCTGAAATAAGCATTGTTTTATTATAAGTTAAAGAAACAATTGCTTATAAATATTTAAAAGACATCACCATACTATGCCTTATTATAGAAACACACATATTAAAGAAAATTCATACAATCACAAATATAGAAAATATGCTTAAATATGATCCAATTCTTCAGCACTAGAGATATATTACAATAGCTTTAAATACAGTCTATAAATTTCTGGGACAAGAACTTGAATATAAAACCATAAACTATGGTCTTTAAAATAGAAACATCACTTGAATTAATGAGTAACTTCTGAAAAGAAACAAATTATGAATTTGGAAGTCTGACACAGACATGAACATACATGTACACACACATGAACACACATACACCTGAACAAAAATATACACATAATATATATATATATGTATATATATATATATATATAATGTTAATATATATATTTACCCCAATACCACACACATTCAGCACACATGTCTGAATTGCATATGCTTGCATAAGAAAGCACAAATAAGTACAGGTATGACCATTTCTCTTTCCAATTCCATGTTAACATAGTAAAATACTAAGATGGGCACTAGGACGATCTGCCAGACAAAGGTTGCAGGAAATACTCAAGGCCATTTAAACCATTTATAACCAATATCCCGAGTCACTCAATATACAGGCTCGCTCATATAAAATTAAAACAAGCTTTTCTTAAAGTGGATCATATTGGAAACTAATTGCTGAGCTAAGTGTTTGTTTAATTCTTATAAACAGTTCTTACAAATTTGTCATTTTTCTACACTGTATATTTCATTTGAGACATGAACGTTCAGGCTTTTCATGCCTGGCTTAAGAAGCTATTTACTAAAACAAAACCCTAGTCAATGAAGCTGTAATTAAATACTTATATGTGCTTTCAAGATAAAGCAATGTTTGTGGATTACATAAAAGAATTATTTTAGGAATAAGCCCAAGCAGTACAGTGGGTGGATATGAAGGTGTATAGGGAAAGGCTACCTGTTTTCCGCCTCAAAGTCTCAGCTGTGAAAATGACTAGTGTTAAGCATTGCCATTCTTTACCTGCCTTTAGCCCCTGGGGAAAGCCAGCAGCAAGAACTGATAACTTCTAGAAACACAAAGATTCGGGGGATTTTTCCTCCCCTTTCCTTAGAGAGTCGGACGGACGTGCAACTGATATGCCTACCAAGAAGAGAAAGCTGTGAAACGGAGATTCTTAAAACTAGAGAGAAGACACCCACTACCAATACAATTAATGCCTTCACTCACTTATAAATCCACATATCTATCTATTCATCAAACATATCCATGCAGTTTTTATTGGTGCAAAGTTAGTGAGATCAGTTTGTAAAATCTTGCTCAATTCATGCTCTAGTAAGGCTATAGGTGAGAAATATTACACAATCACCAATGAGGCAAATTAGTGTCTTTTCTTTAAAGTTCACCAGGACAGGATAAGTTCATACAACCTTAACACGCTACCTTAGCACTTCAGCATCCTCGTAGATACACAGCTGACATAGGCCTGTGGACATAGGCAACAATCCAGCTGCTCAGGTAACTGTGATGGTGGCATGGAATGAGCCTCCTTTACCTAGTAGACATTAAATAAGCAATTTTTGTTAAGCTAGGTTCAATTTCCATGCTATTTCTAATTCTCAAATGACTCAATCAAAAAACATGTTTATAGTAAGGAAAATTCATCTTTCCTCAGACTCAATGATCCATATTTCAAAACTCAATTCGATACCTTTCATTATGTCAGAAAATAAGATTTTCTCCAAAGTTAGCATTTTGTAAGTTTGGGAGACACCCTCAAAAGGCATTTCTGTCCATTAATATTCTATTACCCAATAGATCAAGATAGATACTGGGACTCGCAGGCAGGCCCTAGGCAAAGAGCTGCGAGTTGTAAGGAAGAGTTGGAGGATGGAAAGATGGGGGTGTGTCAGAAGCTCCACAAGGAGACTATCAAGGCTTGCAGATCTGGACCCGGGGGTCCTGCACAAACTGATACACCAACCAAGGGCATTGGAAGCAGAGGACCTAGACCCTTTCTTCATATCCAGGCAATGGACAGCTTATTCTCCATATGGGGAAAGGTGACAGGGAGGGGAGAGGGAGGATCAGGGGATTACTACCTCTGACAGGAACTCTGGTGATTTGACCAGTGCCCCTTGCCAGAGAGTCCCTGTTTGAACATAGAGGAAGGGATGCAGGCTATCCAGCTGAGGCCTGATAGGCTGTAGTCACATGGTAGAGGGAGGAGGACCTGTCAGAAGTCTAGGGGAGGGGAATAGAGTAGAAAAGGGAGGGAGGGAAGGTCGGGACAGGAAGATAAGGGCAAGGAGATTACTATCAGGATATAATGTGAAAATAACAATAACAATAACAATTAATAATAATAATAATAATAATAATAATAATAATAAATTCTGAAAAAGTACAGCTTAAGGAAGCTTGGAAAATTTGTAAATCTATTTCTAAAGTATTAAACATGTAATTTCATTACCAGATTGTAAGCTCAGTGCCATTGATACACACTATCGTGCTATTGCATACATTCTTGTTTAAAATTTAAATTCTCAACCACACTTTTCTTTTTAGGTTACTGATGCTGTGTAACCTGATAAATCCTTGAACTCTTGATACCAAAAATAATTCTAGAAAGACGGAAGTGATAAACTCATCTCTGATTCCTAAAAATGATATTTTCTATTTTCCTGTATATAAATGCCCTGAAATAGCTGAAAAACTTAAAAAAATCAGAGATGGGAAAGGCATGTGAATTTGGTACTATGCAAAGGATGGTGATTATGTGGAGAACACAGATATAATGGTGCACAAAGGAGAAAATACACAATATCCCAAGAAGTTAATTTACATTTGGAGCAAGGAAACCAGTCAGTACTGGGTTGGATACCAGATCAGTTTCTTTTAATGTTCATGACAACTGTAGGAAAGAACATTTCCCATTTTATAGATGAAAGAAATAGAACCACGTAAATTACCTAAGATCCTATAGCAACCTCAGAATATCATTCATATGCATATGACTCAAAAGCCTGCTGTCATTGCCTTCCCCTTCAGATAAGAGATCAGAGACCAGATAAATGTGGATTATTCCAGAGAACAGGAAACAGCTAGGCGTTCATCTCAGGGCATGTGAGTTGAGAAAATTGTGAAATTTTACTACTTTTCAATTACTCAGCAATATTGAATTTAAAATAATTCCATTAATCTTTGCAGTGAATTTTGGGGACTTGGTCAATGTAAACAGTCATAAACCATGGAGGTCTTGCTGGACATTTATTGATGAACTTTTCAAGACCATTCACACAGTTCCTTTATCCAGCTGTAAAACACGACTTACTATATTAGAAAATTCATGCATCCATGCATGTTTTTTTTTCTTGAGTTCTCTGAAATAAGTAGCTAAAAATCAAAGTGACATCATCTCTGTTTCATTAGATTTCTTGTTTAAGTTGGATATTTTTGGCTTGTTAATTCTCTTACTCACCAGAAAAAAAAAAAAAAAAAAAAAATGAAGCCACACTTCAGTGCTTGAGATAGAAGAGAGGTCATTTATACATCTAACTTCTACTTCTCAGGATCCTGGCACTTCTTTTAGAGATGTCTTGATTTCCACAGCTTTAGCATGTGGGGCTTGTCCCTATGGCATGAACTGAGATTTACTTAATAAGAATTCCAAAGGTCCTGACAAGAAAGGAATGTGTAAGCAGCAGACGACAGTCCTGAAAAAGAAACACTCTCTTTTAAGAATCCAGAAGGTAAAAAAAAAAGAATGGGGTGGGGGTAAAAGTTGTTAATGAGCCCAGCTGATTCCAAATGTTCATACTCATCTTTCTAAAACACGGAAGGTGTCATTACACTGGTGACCTGCAAGGCCAACTCCCAGGGGAGTGCGTTAAGTGTATTAGAGACCATTTCTGGCATCACAATAGTTGATAACTAAACAGGATTCAAGATCAAGAGAAGATACTCTCCTGAGCTGAAAAGAAGTTTCACTGGTGTTTCCAGTCATATTTTTTGCCGACTTTGCCATTCTCCTTTGACCTTATTTGTGATCTCACCAGTGTTACCAGTCTTCCACTTCCTTCTAGTTTTATTGCATCGATGTTTAAACTTGGTAAAAACTGTTTCCTTTGGAATGATGCTGTTTGTCTAAGTAGACAATATTCTGCTGGTCCTGATGTTTTCCTCCTCAGAAGTCCTATTACATCTATCCATATGGACCAGGGCTGTTGTTATCCATGGGCAATCCTTGAATCTATGCTCCCAGGCAGAGGCTGGGTCTCACAATCCATTCTCCTGTGATCAGTCAACCAGGAAGCTTCACGGTACCTCACAGTGCTCAGTTTATTCTAAACAAACTCATCATCCTCCCTGCCCCCGCCCTCGCCCCCCCTCCCCTGTACTAGGTTTCTGTTGCTGGCATAAGCATACCCAAAAGCAACTTGGGAAGGAAATGGCTTATTTCATCTTATATTGCTAGGTAACAGTCCACCTCTGAGGGAAATCAGGAAACGAAGTAAAGAAGGAACCTGGAAACAGGAGTTGAAGCAGACACCATGGAGTAACGCTGATGATGATCTTGCTTTCCAGGGCTTTCTCCGTGGGCATTTTTACACAACCCAAGAGCTCCTGCCAAGAGGTGGTACACCAGCAGTTGGCTGGATCTCCCAAATCAATCATTAGTCAGGAGCATGCTTTACAGTCTTGCCTACAGGCCAGTCTGTTGGAAGAATTTTCTCGATTGAGATTTCCTCTTCTCAAATGACGCTAGCTAGTGTCAAGTTGACAAAAAACCAAAACACAACAAAAAACCTAACCAGAAATATTGGCCCCTTGTGAACTCTACAAATAAATACAATGCTATTAAACAATAACCTTCCCTTTCTTGTTTATCCCTGAGATCTTGTGCCCTTATCACATTTAAAATACAACCCATCTTTTAAAATTCTAACAGTCTTTAATATTCTGACCATTTAAAGGTATAAGTTTTCCTTAAAAAATTTAAAGTCTCTTAACTGAGTTCCTGTAAAAATCAAAAATAAAGTACACACTTTTCTTATTCTAAGAGGGAAAACCCAGGGCACTATTACACTCCAATCAAAGCAGCACCAAAGTCTAACCATGTAAAAACTTAGTAACTAATGTCTCCAAAGGGCTTGGACATCACCATCTTCATCACACAGCTTGTCTGGTAAGCTTATGGCAGCATCAGTCCATACCTAGCTCTGTCCTTGGTGGTCATCCTACTGGCCAGGAATCGCCAATATTCTAGGATGTCCATTGCAACTGAAGCTTCACTTTCACCAGGCTAATTTCTCCTGCCCTCTCCTAGTAGTAGTGTCAGCAGTTTTCCAGACCCCTTCAACTGTGAATTTTTCATGCTCACCCAACAAGTATCACTTGGGAGACTCTTGCACATTATGAAGTTCAAATGCCAACTTGATACGCAACCTTGACCGCCCACTGACTCACAGTTTTGCGGGGCTAACCCTGAGAAAACACTTCCAAGAAGATTTTACTTCAGAGATACTGGTCTCTAAGTAATCACATCTGAATCTTCAATCCCAAATGGCAAGCATTGATAACCCCAGTTAAATAGGTTCACATCAGTGGTATTGGTCTCTTGATAATCATAGCTGATCCTTCAACCTCAGATGATTAGAAACAGCAGATTGGTGGTTCCAAGGATTGCATGAAGAGCCACGGTGGTGCCTGCTTCTCTCTGTCATTTCACAAGCCTCCATCTCTCCCAGTATTTCCATCTGCCGTGTTCACACGGGCCAGCTCACTAAGCTCTGGGTTTCAGTGGCTTTTCTGGCCTAAAACCCCTCGACAGTCCTCTCAAAAACAACACGATTAGGTCTGCCACAACAGTGGCCCACTCTCTGTCATACCAGGTTCTGTTCTATTCTCCTTTTTATTTCTGTGATAAACACCATGACCAAAAGCAATTTAGGGAGAAAAAGAGAGGTTTTTTTGTTTGTTTGTTTTTTGCTTTTTTTTTTTTTAACAGATTATAGTCTACTAGGAAGTAAACTTGGGAAAGGAGCCAAAGCAGAGGCCATGAGAAAATACCTCTGACTTGCTCAGTGTGCTCTTTTATACCACCCAGAACCACCTTCCCAGGTGTGTCACCACCCAAGGTGTTAGCCACATCAATCATTAATCAAGAAAATGCCACCACTGAGTTGCCTACAGGCCAATCTCTTGGATGCATTTCCTCTTTTGAAGTCCCAGATAACACAAGTTGACAAAAAAAACCAACAAACAAACAAAGACTGTCACACTTCTAAGTCGACTTTTACTCCTCCCCTGCCTCAATGAATAGAAGCCCCATCCATTTTATTTTACATACCAGAGTTCTAAACACTGTTATTTATTTTTCTGAGATCCTTATCTCCAATATTAATTAATACATGTTGCCAAAATGATTCCTGGGTCTACCCATTTACCTCCATTCCATTGCATCTATTGCAAGCCATACTGTATCTTTGGCAGGCCTGCATTACTGTAACTGCCTCCTAAGCTTTCCACCCATGCTTATTTGACCTGGAATAATATTTCTAAGCATAAATACAGACCTGTCAGTTATTCTTGCTAAAATTCATTCTTTTTGACCTCATAAACAATGTCCAGTTCTCCAAAATATCTTGTAATTCTTTATCATTTATCTCTCCTTGACCAATTTTTACAGTGAGATTGAGAAAGTTTTTTCATTGTTGGAAATTGCCATACTTGACCTTCCTGAGCATTCTTCTCCTGGAAACATTCACATACCCCTGTTTTATTTTCTTACAATGTGAGAATGCATTTACATTGTTCAGTTCTCTGTTGTATTTCTAAAAGACTCCCTCCGATTTGTAGACTTAGGTCCTACACACTTTTTTCTAAATTATTAGTTGTCATTTTTTAATTATTATATACTTGTCTATCCCTTTCAGCAGAGCTCACCATGGATTCTTAAGAAAACAAACCACGTATCACCTCTATCTCACTCTATCAATAGCTTCTAATTAAGGGCTTTACAAGTAGTGTGTGGGGGGTTATAACATTATTATATAAAACCTGTATCCAAAATAAAAAGTAGTATCACTGACATATGTAATTCTTCATAGTGAATAGCAGCCTGTCCTTGGCTTGTATCAGAAAGTATAGATTCATTTTCTCTGGATAGAGAGATCACATTTACATCAGGCCATATTTTGGAAAGCAATAGGGCTACTAATGAATTAAAAACAGGAACTTTCAAAGGCAAAGCACAGACTGTGACTACCTACACTGGGAATGAGGAGGGTACAGTAAGTTGGTGACAGGAACTATTGCTTTCTGTGAGAGACTAGAGTAGTGTTGGTGTGGAAATACTGGGAACTTCAGATAATTAACATATAGGACCATCAATTCAATCTTATTGGGTATTCTTATTTGTCAAGAAAGATAGAAAAAGGAAAGAAGGAAGGAAATATTTTGATTTGGAATTTGATGTTTAAATGTTGATAATTTTAAAATTAACAAGACAATGTTAAGCGTGGGATGGAGTTATGGTCAAAATACACAATCTCCCAAATAAGCCAAAAATATCAGCATCATTTATTTTGTGAGAGCAAGGCACCCCACACAGCAATCCTTGGTTGATTTACTGTGGGGAAGTAAGGAAATTACTAAGCAAGCTATCTAGGTGATTAGGACAGTAGCTGCACTTGAGAAGGCTGAAATCCTTGTAACATCACGAACTGAGGATGGTTATGTGCAAACAGCAGGCCTTGTGTAGATGTATGTGTTGTGGCTTGTGGGCATTGGAAGAAGCCCTGAATGAATGTGTAAGGAGTGAATGAAGTCCTGGGTGAACGTGTGTTATTGACTTGAGTGTGACCACACCAAGGATGCCAATCCTGAAGTCCCATGAGAATCGATAGCAAGTTGACAGAGTCAGGCTCAGGGAAATGGCAAGCATTCCTCTCATCCCTGTGTGCAGAAAACGTCAAACACTGCTTCTTCCTCTTGGATGCTTTTAGCTTCAGACCGTTCCCCTACAGAGATCCCCTAAGAGGTTAGGGAAACCTGCCTGTTCAGCTGTATACAATAATCCCACCTCCTGGATTCAAAGTACAAAATAAACAAGCTGAGTTTTCAAGATGCTGCTGGTGTATCTCCATCAGAGCACATAGCCTACTTGACCCTTTTCTGTACGTGTGTCTGTGGGTCTGTCCTCTCTCCATTCCCTCATCAGCCCAGTCAGGTCAACCCCAAACCCACACCGGTCACTGATATAGCTAATAGTGTTTGTCAGCTTGACACACCTGGAAAGACTGAACCTTAATTGAGGAGTCGCTAGTACTGGGTTGGCCAATGGGTGTATCTACAGAACACTGTCTTAATTGATAATTGATATAGGAAGGCACAGATAACTGTGGGCAGTGCCACCCTAGACAGGTCAGTCTGAAAAGTAGACAAGAAAGCCAGGGGAAGAGAGCGAGTAAGCACTGTTCCTCCACAGCCTCTGCCTCAGTTCCTGATTCCATGCTCCTGTTTCAATTACTGCCCTGACTTCCACCAGTGATGGATAATAAACCGGTAATTGTAATACGAAATAAAGCCTTTCCTTCCCAAGCTACCCTTGTTCATAGTGTTTATCACAGCAACAGAAACCAAACTAGAAAATAAGAAATAGTATATGAAGCCCCATCAAAATACAGGGTTTTTTCCCCTAAAAGTATGGTTGTTTTTACTTTTTTACCACTTTGCATCGTACAACCCCTTTCTCACCGCCGACTGTTTGATTTGTTCCACGGTAGCTAACAAATTTCATTCTCTCTGTCTTCACTACAGAGTTTCAGTATCAGTTGAAAAACGCATACCATTATCCGTTAATGCCAAAGTCATTAGCTCGGTAATTATAGCACAAAACAAAAAGATGTAGCACACTTTCCCACACTCCTAACTCACAGCTGGCCCACGCATATATCTGCTGAACATTCACGGTTCATGTTAGGAGACATTGCTTAATGTAATAATAAAGAATGTAATGGTTTCACGATCTAGAAGTGCGTGAGTCATCCCCTAAGCAGTGAGTGTTATTTATGTTCTCCAAATGTATACAAAACAGACTTACAAAAATGATCATGACGAACAGACTTATAATTAGAGAGTGAGCCACAAAGAAACTTTGAGATCATCACATCCAGTCTCTTCATCCCACACGGATTAGCGAGATTCACCCGTAGAAGGCTGAGCAAGCTCCCGAGGGGCTTTTGAATTGGCAGGTATTCCTGCAACGCTCCCTGGATGAGCGTGTGAGTGAAGACGCCTCAGTTGAAGGGTGGGGTCAGAGATTCCACAGTGTGGGGTGGGAGGACGTCTGGAGCCAGAACTCATTCCTTGTTGGGTATCATTGACGCAGCTTGCTTCCTAGGAGGCAGAATATATGACCTCACACAACACAGATTTCCCAAAGGTGTGCCGAGGCCTTTAGTTACCTGAAGAACAGATGATGTCCACAGGAAACTCCTGGGCCAGACACTGCTGATACTACCGATCTTCAATCTTATTCTCATTCATTTCTACAACTTGCAAATTTTCTGCTGTAGTCACCTCCTCTTGCATTTCTGGCCAGTTTAAATCTCCAAGTACCTTTTGTTTTCCCCCTCCTGGCTTTTGTTTCTTGCTACACTTCTCCCACAGTATTCCAATGACTCTAAATTGCCCTGTGAAATCCCACTTAATTATTTGCCCTACTGAAACCTGGATGCTCTATGGCAGAACCACTTTCCCCATAATGAATTCCTTGTAATCCCCTTGCTGCCTCCCATTCTCCTGCTCACTAAGTCAACTAAACCCAGGCTCCTCTTGATTTAGCCTGGACTTCCTGTCCTCCTGCCACCAAGAGCTGTGATCTGTTCTTCAGATCTGTACCTGCTGCTTCAGTTCCTGGATTCAGAGTTTCTAACTAAATCATAATTGACCCTTAAAAACCCTTTGTCTGCTTGCAGTTCAGATGGTCCCCTTACGGCCACCAGCATTTTCCATCTCAGCCACAGAACTGATAATGTCACTGCATATATATATATATATATATATATATATATATATATATATATATATATATATATAATGTCACTTTCACGATAAAATCAAAATGTCATCCAATGTGAAATGGTTTTGGGGCTAGAGAATTACATGATTTGCATACTTTGTCAGAAGATTAATTCCAATGAGCTTATTCTACCCTTCCTAATAATAACAGTAAATGAAAATAGTGTAAACACACTGTCCCAGTTAGGTTTTTTTTTCTGTTTGTTTGTTTTGCCAACTTGATACAAGCTAGAGTTATCTGGAAAGAGGGAACCTCAACTGAGAAAATGCCCTCATCAGACTGAGCTGTTGGTAAGTCTGTGGAACATTTTCTTGTTAATGACTGATGTGGGAGGGCCCAGTCTTCTGGGGGTAGGGAGTGGGGGTGGTGCAACTCCCTGGCCTGTGGTCCTTGAAAGCATAAGGATGGTAGCTTGATGTGATGCCACAGAACAAGCCAGTAAACAGCATTCCTCCATGGCCTCTGTTTCAGATCCTCCCTCCAGGTTCCCACCTTGACGTCTCTAAATGAAGAACTGTGGTTGAAATATGTGAAGCAAGTTGCTTTCAGTCATGGGACTTAGCACAGTAATAAAAACCAAACTAAGGTGCTGGTGAGATGGCTCAGTGGTTAAGAGCACTTGCTACTCTTCCAGAGGTCCTGAGTTCAATTCCTGGCACCCACATGGCAGCTCACAACTGTCTGTAACTGCAGCTCTAGCTCCAGAGGATGCAACACCATCTCACAGATATACATGCAGGCAAAACACCAATGCAAATAAATAAATAAAAACCAAACTAATTAAAGGACAATTTTTTTATTGAATTCTATACATTTTGAAGACTTATTTAAAAATTGGAAACCCAGCTTGATCTGAGGCTCAGCGCATACAAGTGTTGCTTTGCAAACCTGATGATTTGAGTTCAGTCCTAGGAACTCAAGTAAAAACTTGCATGTAGTAGCACGCACCTCTAATCCCAGAACTCCAGAACTCCTGTGGTGAGATGGAATACAAAGCCAAGAGAATCAGCATGCAGCTAGACCTGAGTGTGCAGGGGAAGAAATGCAAAGAAGATGAAAACCATCTCCCAAAAGTTGTCTTCTGATTCCCATGTGGGTCCTGTAGCCTATATATGCACATATGCATGTGCATACATGCACACAGACACGCACACACATACACATACACACAAACACACACACACACACACACACACACACACACACACACACACACACGGAAGGGGAAAAAGGGAGGGAGACTCAGTTTGAGAATAAAACAATAGATTAAAATGCAAGAAGTAAAAACATATACTACTAGAGTGGTATGAAAAATACATGAATAAAACTAAGCCTGTTCTCTCTTTATCTTTGCTATCTCAGTGAAAGGCTCCTTGTTCGTTCAGACTTCTGTTCCTTTTCAGAATAACTGGTCTCCCTTCCTTCCTATTGAATATCCACCTTCTGGACTCTACCTTTTCCAAATCCCCATCTTTTCAACCTCCTACACATGTTTTTAAATTTTGCCCACCTCTACTGGTGTTGTCTAGTTGCTACAACAATTATTTTCCACCATAATACAGTGCTCCCCTATTACGCTTTTTATAGTTTAGAATGGCCTTTCTCTGACTAAGCAGGCATGCCCCCACCAGAATGAACATTTTGGAGACAAATGTGTCCACATAGATCTCTGATTTCAAAAATACTGCTGCCATCTCTTGTCTGTGTTGGGGCTTCCTTGAGTGGCTCATAGAGTCCTTCCTTGAACTAGGTATTCCATAAAGAGAATTGTAAATGCATGAGCAAAATAGCACACTGTGCTTAAAAGGAATAATTGCAGGAATATTCAAAAATTGCTACTCACACCACCCATAACCCCCAACTTCCCATGTTTTTAGAAGAAGGAGGTAAAATCATAACATGGAATTCCTCCTAAAACAGTCATTCTCACCTTTCGGGGTGTGACCCCCCAAAAAAAACACACACACACACACAAAAGAAATCACAGATATTTACATTACTGTAGGTGTACTTTTAATCTATTTTAATGGTATTCTTATATCTCTGCCTCTCTTCCAAGCCTTAACCACCCTAATATCTTCTAAACCACTAACACTAGGTAGGAAAAAAAGGTTGGAAGGGAAAAGGGTACTGTATGTCTCTTTAGACTACCTCCTGCTTTTTAGAGACATAGTTCCTTGAACCAAGTCCAATCTTGGGTTCAGGACATATCCAACTTCTCGTTAAATCATAGTAGCAACCACGAGCAGCAGAGGGGAGATGTAGCTACTATTTCATTCTCAGAGGCCCCACCTTCTGGCCTCTCTCGAGGCTCTGATATTGATAACCTCTCAGTGTCCTCATAATTAAACTATCTGGGAGATCAGAGCCCTGCCAGAGCACAACACAATCATAGCTAACAGTTGTGAGTAAACTAAAGCAGCCCTGTGCACCTAGGATTAAAACAAAAAAATGTTTACATCACATAACTGTGTTTTTAAAGAAACTGAAGCTTCCTCTGCATTTCATTCAATTCCTAAGAGTAGCAAAATTACAGTTATGAAGTAGCAACGTAATTAATTTGTGGTTGGGAGTCAACACAACATGAGAAACTATATTAAAGGGTCACAGCATTAGGAAGGTTGAGAACCACTGTTCTAGAAGAAGGTCTTAATTGAGGAAAGTTGGCTCTGTAGAAATTCTGATATATTCCTGAGCTTCATTAATATTCTGGGTTTGCTGTTGTTTGTTTGTTTGTTTGTTTTGGCTTCCCTTCCCTAGGTTTTCATTGGAGAAGGAAATCTAAAACCAGACCTAAGTCAAAGCTGTATTTTCAATATTTATAACTCTCTATGTACTCATATGAGCAGTAGGTAAACCGAAGAGGGTCAAAGATGCATCTTGAATTTCCATGCAAAAGCACACCATGATGATTTTTGTATCCCTGTCCACCTATTAATGATATGACATGCTCATCTTGGTCTATTAAAATTATACTCTGGGGCTAAGGATTTGGCTCAGAAGTGAAGAGCACTGTATGCTATTCCTGACTGCCCAAGTTTGATTCCCAACACCCACATGGCCATTCACAACTATCTGTAGCTCCAGTTTCAGGGCATCTAATGCCCTTTTCTGGCCTGAGTGGGCACCAAACTTACATGTGGTACATTTACATATAAACAGGCCAAACATTCTTATACATAATATCTTTTTTTCAAAAGAACAATGAAATAAGTACATTGTATGTCCTTGCTTCCATTTGCAAACACATGGTTTGCAAGGATCATGATGAGCCACGAAAAGTTGATTATTATAATACATTATGTCAGAACAAACACCATCTCTTCGTTTTATAGCTCTGTGGAGATGGAACAGAGGCATTTATTGAAGACAAATGTAGGATCAGGCAGTAAATGTGGTCAAGTAAATATCCTTTATGTTAGAGTGGCATTTGGACTCTACTGTCCCCTTGGTGGCTTGTCCTATACCATTGATTCTGCAATGGAGCAGACCATTGTTCGCTGCACATTTCTTGGAAAGCTTTGTGCTGCTGATCTTGGAAAATGTACTTTCCCAGGAGGTTATGGATTCAGAATGGCAAATGTAATCTAATGGATCTTTTTTTTACTTAGCAAAGTTTGTTATGATTTTATTTATTATTATTTTTTGAGACAGAATCTTATTCTGTAGCTGTGTTAGTAATTTTTCCAATGCCACGATAGAACACACTTAATAAAAACCAAATTAGGAAAGAGAGGGCTTAGTTTGGCCTACCGTTCCAGAGTGGAGACAGCCAACTATGGCAAGAAAGGCAGGGCAGCATCCTGGAGTCAAGATGCAGGGCCTCAAAGCGTGGTGGTTTATATCCTCCAAGGAGACTTCATCTCTTAAAGGTTCCACAGGGCCTCCCACTGGGGATGTTACCTTAGTAAACCACATTAGTCCCTGCTGTCCTGAAGCTCACTATGTAGCTCAGGGTTGCTTCAAAGTTACTCTCTGCCTCTACTTCTCAAATGCTGGGTTTATAGGCATAACTCACCAGTTCTTTGTATATTGTCATTAAGTGATAATTTATAATTTATCTTTATACACATGCATTCTTTTACTTTTTGCATACACAAAATAGGAACTGTTTATAGAAAATTAAAAATAAAAAAATAGTCTTATTAGGCAAGTTTTACCATTTAGAATGGAATTGTGATTATACCCTTGTTATATTAACTTTTACAATGTAAGTTGAAGATAATTGCTTAGTGTACTTCTTAAAATAACAAGTTACTTTATTTAAATACAAACACTATAAAGAAAAAGTCAAGTCAACATAATGACCATCATATAAAATGTTAATAAACAAATAAACTTCATAGGGATACATTTTTATTGAAAGAACACTAAAAAGTATATAATAAAATATAAAAATAGTTTTTTGACTCTTCACTCAGAGCTTATTGCCCTTAATATAACAATTACAATTGTAAGTAAAAGTTTCTTTTGAAGAGAAATATATACTTTCAAATTTTTTAACTAATTTATTTATTTATTCACTTTACATCCAATCATAACCCATCCACCCTCCTCTGTTCCTCAGAGAAAGGGAGCGCCCCCAACCCAACCCATTTCATCAAATCACATCAGTACTTAGTGAGTCCTCTTCCCCTGTGGCCTGGCCGAGGCAGCCCCACCAGGGGGTAGTGATCATAAATCCTAGGATAGCTGTCCCTTGAGAGGGTCCACCGAGCAGTGCATCACAGAGATGCTGAGACTCACAGCCAAACATTAGGCAAAGCATAGTCTTGTGGGTTTTCTTTTGGTAGGGTTCATTGAGTTGAGTTTTTGTTTTGTTAATTTAAATTGATAGATTTTACTAACTTTTAAAAATATTTTATGAGCATTATTTCTTCAACTGCGTTTTGCATGTCTCTACCCAGTCACATAATTTGTTGCTTGATTCTAACCCACTGCTCATTGTTGCGTCCATCAATTCTGGCCAGTTTTCCTTTGTATGCTATTTTTCCTACTTTTTGCTGCTGTGGATGTGCGCTCACTGATCTTTTCCTGTGCTCTGTCTCATCTCCTATTAACACTATGGGCTAGGGATGGAATATGCTACCTTCAGAATCCACAAGCTAAAGCACTAGCTACAGTGGATGCTCAAACTATGACTTCCCTAGAGATGGGTTCCCTAAAGAACTTATAAAGGTCATAGTCAGTCCCCGCTTGACACGAACTCTGGGGCCTCATGTTTGACCACTTCCCCTTGGTGGGGAGGCCTGGTGGCACTCAGAGAAAGGGTAAGCAGGCTACCAGGATGAGACTTGATAGGCTGTGACCATATAGTGGGGGAGGAGGTCCCTTTTTGTCATAGACCTAGGGGAGGGGACTAGGATGAAAGAGGGAGGGAGGGAGGAATGGGAAGATACAAGTGAGGGGATAAGAATTGAGATATAATCTTTTTTTCCTTTTTTTATTATTAATTTATTCAAATTATATCTCAGTTGTTAGCCCATCCCTTGTATCCTCCCATTCCTCCCTCCCTCCCGCTTCCCCCCCATTCCCCTCCCCTATGTCTGTGACTGAGGGGGACCTCCTCCCCCTGTATATGCTCATAGGGTATCGAGTCTCTTCTTGATGATCTATTATTCTTCCTCTGAGTGCCACCAGGCGTCCCCATCCAAGGGACATGGTCAAATATGGGGCACCAGAGTTTGTGTGAAAGTCAGATCTCCTTCTCCACTTAATGGTGGAGAATGTCCTGTCCATCAGCTAGTCTGAGTAGGAATTCGAAGTTTACTGCCTTTATTTTCCTTGGCTGGTGCCATAGTTTGAGGAGGACCCCAGGGCCCAGACCCACCTGTAGTTTTCCAGGACCCTCTGGATCATTCTATTTCCTCATTCTCCAAGGCTTCTCACACCTAAAGTCTCAATAGGATGTCCTCTCCTCTGACCCACTTTCCTGGTAGGTAAAGATTTCCATGGGGATGTACCCCTTGGACTAGTGTCTCAATATAAGTGAGTATATACCATTTATCTCTTTTTGCTTCTGGGTAAACTCACTCATTATGATAATTTCTAGTTCAATCCATTTGTCCACAAATTTCGGAAATACCTTGTTTTTAATAGCTGTGTAAATGTACCACAGTTGCTTTATCCATTCTTCTACTGAGGGACACTTAGGCTATTTCCATGATCTGGCTATTATAAATAAGGCTGCTATGAACATGGTTGAGCAAATTTTCTTGTTGTGTGGTGGAGCGTCTTCTGGGTATATTACAAGGAGTGGAATAGCTGGGTCTTGAGGAAGCCCTATTTCCATTTTTCTGAGAAAGTGCCAGATAGATTTCCAAAGTGGCTGTACTAGTTTGCATTCCCACCAGCAATGAAGGAGTGTTCCTCTCTCCCCACATCCTCGCCAGCATGTGTTGTCAGTTGAGTTATTGATCTTAGCCATTCTGATGGGTGTAAGATGGAATCTCAGTGTCGTTTTGATTTGAATTTCTCTGATGACTAATGATGTCGAGCATTTCTTTATGTGTTTTTGAGATATAATCTTAATAAATAAAATTTTATAAAAAAGAGGAAAAAAAGAAATGATAAAGGTCGACTGACATAAAATTCAAATGACAATATTCAATCAGAGTGGTAAAACCCATGGGGCTGGAATGATGGTTCAGAATTTAAAAGCACTGGCTTCTCCTGCAAATGGCACAGGTTTGGTTACGAGCAACCCTCATGGTGGCTCTTGACCATCTGTAACGGAAGTTCCAGTGCGCCAGATGCTCCCCTGTAGCCTCTGTATGCATCAGGCACTCCCGTAGTACACTTACCTACACACAAGCCAAATTCCCATTCATACTTTTTAAAGCAAATAAGATTAATTTTAAATAAATGAATCTTTAGAAAGTGTTAATAAGAACACAGAAGGAAAACTTATCAAGGTGAAACTCTCACAGAAGTTAGTCAGATAAAGGCAAATAGAGAGATGATCCTGAATGAAATAAGCATACTGTCACCTTAGTCTTGAACTTCTAACAATTTAATATATTATCAAATCTAGTCTTCACCTCTAATGTGACATTTTTAATCTATAAAAATTAAATTGGAGACTAAAAATTGTATTCATCTCTTGTCATTATGTACTACTTCTGAGTTGTTGAGCAGATAAAGCTTGTTTTAAGTGTTTATTTGCAAGGCCTAATTTCGGTTCCCATCATCTGTGTTACTCTGCTTCTGTTCTCTTTATTGATGTATTTCATGGAAGGTCATAGTCTCCTGCTCTTCAGAATATCATCTAATACTTTATTGGACACTGTATGTTTTGAATTCCATGTTTATGCTAGTCCTACATTGTTGTATTTTTAAAAATAGTGCTTCACAATGTCCCTGCTCCTGTTTAGAGACAGCATGATCATATGGTTTGCTAGACAAATCTACTGTAGTGTTTATTCCAGGTTGTTTTATCCTAAGTAATAGGCTCGCTCAGTATCTACAGAGGATTCTACATGCTGACAGGTCTTTGGACTTTGCTTTTGGACTCACAAAGTCTGCCCAGCCCAATTGAGTTCCAGGAGTCATTAAAGTTTACCTCTTTCCAGATATTTTTGCGCCAGTCTGGGTAATCATTCTCTCATGCAGTATTTAGCCAATGACTTCAAAGGTCCTCACTGAAGAGATCTGAAAGGTTATCTTTCTGCAGCTCTGGCAGTCTTACCCCCAAATTCTAACCACCTTGAAAGTCATAAACTATCCTTTATTTTATGAACTTAAGGAATCCCCCAGGCTCTGTCTAAGTTGACCATCGTGTGTCTCAGAATGGAAATCACCTCCAGGCAGAAGAGAAGAACACATAAGACATAGCAGTATCTTTTCTCTCCAGTTTCCCAGTCATGTGTGTCCTGTATTTCAGTGTCATCCATGGCTTTCCAAATTTGGAAAATCCTTTCAAGTCACACACTTCCCTCTTGAATGTCTTCCAAACGTCACACATTCAGTCATAGAGGTGACATCACCCCAAGCCCAAGTTCTCAATGCCCTCATAGATGTTGTAACCCTTCAGAAATGTACCTACGTCATCTCAACGTCTTCCTCAGGAGTAGCAATAACCTAACCATGCCCCTTTTAGATTGACTATAACTTCTTGATCTATTGCTGGATCTAAGAGACACTATTTTCATCTTGGGATGGAAATAACCAACAGAAGGAGGATATACAGGAACATTATCAGTTCTTCGATGCTCCTTCTCTAATTTCCCAATGGAGGAGGATCTGAATCAGTGGCTGATGGTCCCCACAGTGTCCTGGGTGTATGTGCTTGGAGTGGATCAGAAGGACCTACCCACCCTGTGATGTTCATGCATGGACAAACTCTTGGAATATTTCCTTGTTAGAAAGTGATACAGAAATAAAATGTTCAAATTCTCCTTTAGAGTTGTACAAAGTTAACACACCCCTCAAAAATGTATAACACCACATGGTTTGTTTGTTTTTGTTTTGTTTTGTTTTTTTTTTTACATTTTCCCCAGCACTAGAAAATCAAGATTTCACTTTTTCAATAATGAGTAAAATAAACTGTCTTTTAGCAGCCATTAAGTTTCATTCTCTTCTCATTGGCTTTGTATCAACCATTTGCATTTTTACTATAAATAAAGCCACTATGAAGAACAAATTTAGGGTTATTAATATCATATTTGGAACTTTTTTAGTTTGTCCAGTTGATGTCATACAGAAGTTTTGAATATTCACAAATTTAAATATTTTCATTATAGTTTTCCAAGTTTTACACAGTAAAGCTCTCCTCAAAATACACTTCCTTGTATTTTTTTCTTAAACTTTTTGGTTTAATCTTACATTTATTTTTAAATATTTTGTGTATGGCTAGTGTTGTGTGAGTGGGCATAAATACATGTAATATACACATGGATGTAAACACACACATGTACACATTAATAAGTTAGACACTGACATCAGGAGTGTTCTTTGCCATTCTCTACCTTGTTTTGTTTCAGTTTGGCTCTAAGCATCCTCATGCCCTCACTCTCCCAATTCTAGGGATGCAGAGGTCCCTCGCCACACTCTGCTTTAATACGGACGCTGGGGGTCTGAATGAAGGTCCTCATGCCCATGTGGCAAATGTGTTGTTGACTTATCCATTTCACCAGCCCCCATTTCAAAATTTCTCAAACTATATAAAGCATATCACCTGCAAAACAACTTTCATTATCTGGATATTATAAGTCTACTGACTCCTTTCTAAACACTAGCCTCAATTCTATCTACAATATTTTAGGAAAATCTTCTTTGTGTGTGAACTTTGTATTTATTGGTTTGTCAGAGCATATATTTAATATTTAGACTGAGGTTATTTCTGTTTTGGCCAACATCACTGTCATGGACATTTTCTTTGTGTTTCTCTCAAGAAATTGCAGCATTTTGGGTACTATTTTTAAATACTGAACCCACTTTGGCTTGGGCTTTGTGAATGGTACAAGATAGGGGTTCAATTTCTTCTATTTCTATGTGGCTATCACTTCCAAATATCAGATATTGAATGTACTTTTCTTCCTTCATGTGCATGCTTGGTACCTTTGTTAAGTGCTAAATGACAATATTAATGGGTTTGTTTCTGAGCCTTTTCTTTTGTTTCCTGGACATATTTGTGTGCTCGGGTAAGTAATTATGCCATCTGTATTGATTAAGATATTCTGTAATATAGTTTGAGATCTGTAAAAGTTATTAGTTCCAAAGTTGTCTTTAATTCTCATAATAATTTCAACTACTCAGAAACTTTTGTGGTTCTATGCAAATTTTAGTGTGTGCCTGTGTGTGTGTGAGAGAGAGAGAGAGAGAGAGAGAGAGAGAGAGAGAGAGAGAGAGAGAGAGAGATTGCTACTTTAATAGGGATTCCACTGAACCTATTAATTGTGCTATTTAAATGTAGATTTTTATAATGTTTCAACAATTTACTGATTCTTCCAACCCCAAAACACATATTTTTGTTCATTTGTGTCATTTTCAATATTTTATTAATTTATTAAGTTATTTATTTGTTTCTATATAGATGTTTCACTTCCTTGGTTAAGTTTATTTTTAATTATTACATCCTGTTTCTGGTTCTATTCCATGCTAGCAAGCTGGAAAGCCCAGGAGAAATAAATAAAGTTCTAGAAGTTCCTCTATAATAAGTTGTGAATAGAAAATCTCACCAGTCCTCACCCAGGTGTCCTCAGAGAGGCTTCATCCAACAACTGATGGGAGCAGATGCAAAGAATCACAGCCAAACACAAGGCAGAGGCAGGGAAACCCTGCAGAAGAGGGGAAGGAAAGATTTTAGGAGCCAGAGGAGTAGAGGACACCATGAGAGTATGGCCCACAGAATCAACTAAGCAGGACTCACAGGGGCTCACAGAGACTGAAGTGACAAACACAGATGCTGGGTGGGTCTGAGCTAAGTCCTCTGCATATATATTATGCTTGAACAGCTTAGTGTTCTTTTAGAACTCCTAACAGTGGGAGTTGAGGTATTTGACTCTTTTACCTGTTCTTGGGGCCTATTTCCTCTTATTGAGTTACCAAGTCCAGACATGAGGGTTTGTGCTCACTGTTATTATATCTTGTGAGGCCATTGGTGGATATTCATGGGATCCCTGCCCCCTTTTTTTTTTTTAAACAGAAGATGTGTCTATCTGGGGAAGAGAGGAGGTGGGGGAGACACTGGGAGGAGTAGAGGGAGGCAAAATTGCAGTTGGGTTGGGATATAATGTATGAGAGAAGAATAAAAGATATTTTAAAAATACTGACCAGATGGATTATAAATAATGAAACAAACCAGTAATTAAAAAAGAAAACTTCCCATCAAAGAAAAGCCTACAAGCTGATATTTTCATTTACTCTTATTGACTATCTCATTTTAAAAGAGAAAGTTTTGTTCTATCAAACTTAGAAAAATTACATTTGTGTATATGCATGTGTGCATGGCACTCCTGCTGCAGCACATGTGCGGAGGTCACAGCACACAACTTATGGGAGCTGGCTCTCTCTTCCTCTCATATGTGTACTAAGGCTCTATCTCAGGTCTCGGTCTTGGCAGCAAATCCCTTTATGTACTGAGACATCCTGGTGGCCCTGTACCAATTCATTACAAAAGAGTTCATACCATTCTTTCTCAGACCAGGGTCTGAATACACACTCCCAGAGATTGTTCCTCCATCTTGGCTCCACACTTAAAGTTTCAACATCCTTTCCATTGCATCATCAGCTAGGGACCAAGCCTTAAACATATAAACCTTTGAGAGACATTTAAGTCCCAAACCATGACACTTTGATGCCAAAGTCAGATGAGATGCTCCTAAGATGAGCAACTTTTTGGATACTGATGAACACAGGTGCAAAGCATCCTCAGCAAACTACTATCCAAGCAAATTCAACACCTCAGATAAGAGATCCTGTGGCATGATAAAAGGTGATCTATCCCCAAGGTGCAAGGATGGAACAAAACATAAAAAATAGTGAATGTGATACGCTGTTGAAAATAATGAGCAAATGTCATATGAGCAACTTAAAGATGCATAAACATCCTTTGAAAACATTCAACACAATGTTTAAAGGCTTTCGACAAATTACACATAGAAGCAACATACCTAACAGAGTAAAAGTTGCATATGAAATTGCCACAGCTAACCCGGGTGCTAGAAAGTTGAAGTGATGTACCCACAATCGAGTCCTCTTCCACACCAAACCATTCCTTTAGGAATGTATTTAAAACATAACATCATCCATTCATATTTCCTACAGTGTAATTTTTGCAAAAGAAATATGTACAGGAAATCCAGGCTTGACAATTAAAGTTAGAACATGGATTGGAATGACAATAATTTAGCAGTAGTTAATTGTGACCTCCTTAGGAAAATAATTATGTTTGTTTGTTTCATCATTATATACTTAAAAACTTGGCAAACAATGCCAGGGGTGGCGGTGCATGCTTTTAATCCCAGAACTCGGAAGGCAGAGGCAGGTGGATCTCTGTGAGTTCAAAGCCAGGCTGGACTACAAAGTGAGTCTAAGACAGCCAGGGCTGTTATACAGAGAAAACCTGTCTCAAAAAAAAAATCTTTAAAAAAAAAAAAGATCCTGGAAGTATTGGAAATGCATGACTAACAAAAAGAAAGGGTGGAGTAAATATCAGGATGAAAGGATTACAAGTGACAGATGTTTTAATAATTGATCCTGCAGTTAGACTGTAGGTATTCAGAAACACTGACTAAGGAAGGGAAGTGAGGCCTCTGATGGGGCATTTAAAAGGCATCAAAACGAGTTTCCCTGGAGAAAAAATGGAAACCCTACCCTATTATAGAACTGGGGAATAGATATTCCCTGTGATAAAAATTTGAGAAAGTTCTGGGACCCTAAAATATTGAGGGGCCACGGAAATGAATACACACAATTGTAAAGTCTTTTAAAAACCGGTTTCCTAAGAACAACTCTAGTTCCCAAAGACCGCACTGTGAGTGCAACACAGTTTGGCAACTTCGAGGTGTAGATATGTGAGGATTGGAAAGGATCCCTGTAGGTGTGTCTTGTAAAACAACGATATTGCACCCTAGATGTTCCACGTCGATGACAACCAGACTCACTTTGTATTGGAGCCAGTGTGGGCAACGCAAAACCTGCAAAGACCTCAGACAATAGATGATTTGGCACAGGATTAGATTTCTATGTTTTCTGAAGCTCCTAGAAGATTCTAATGTGCAAGCAAGGATTGAGACAGTCTAAGTCAAGGTTGAAAAGCCAGCAAAGGAGGAGTCCGTAGATAGTTTGTTGTTGAAAATATGACTTAGGCAGATCAAATATTGAGAAAATGAAGTCATCAGAGTTCATGGAGAAACTGAACTTTTCCTAACCACAAGGTATACCGCAAAGCCCCACTTTCTTTGTTGTCTCTAGGCAAAGCCCTGTATCCCTAACTAGAGACCCTGGGTTAGCTTACAGAAAATGACAAAGGAACTACCACTTTAATTATAGCTTCAAATGAAAGGATCTTCCTTTCCTAAACAGGATGACCAAAATGTAAACTGAAATAAGAGACTGAAAAAAAGAAATGGAATCTCACCTTCATGCCCCAGAACAGCACAGCAAAGGAGACTATGATTTGCCAATGCTTGCCCTTCCTGGCCTGGACACCATAGACACAGGACTGTGTACCTGGAAAATTAAAAATGAAAATAAGCATCTTGTAAAAAAAATAAATATATGGCATATTCATCTTCAAACTTCTGCCTTGCATAGAAGCATTTGGTTGAAATTAATTTGGCCTTCCATCTGTGAAATTATTGTTTTCTATGTGCTTGGTCATATGATTATTAAATGGTAATTTTAGTGCCATCGTTCTTTATTACAGTTTAATATTAGTGTTTTATTATCTATGTAGAAAGTAGAACTCAGGTGTTACCACATTCATCATGCTTCTTCTGTGAGGAAGAATTTAACGAGCCTCACATAAAATGTTACCTTGAGGAAATGTTACAATTAAAATGGTACAGCTGCTTAGAATACATAAAAATTCCCAGCAAACTTTGGCCATTGTGGAGGAGGCTGGCATTGTTAGGACTGTTGTTAAGAATCCCTGCCCACCCCATCTCTCACTTCTGTCCTCTCATTGCTTACAGCTAGCACTGTGTGATCGAGAAGGCCGGATACAGACTCAGCAGATGGAAAGGCAGACAATATAGAAGCTCACTCTGTGATTACCCAAGCATGTTTATTTATTGCTTTTTAAATTTTAGCATCTCTCTCTCTCTCTCTCTCTCTCTCTCTCTCTCTCTCTCTCTCTCTCTCTCTCTCTCTCTCTCTCTCTCTCTGTGTGTGTGTGTGTGTGTGTGTGTGTGTGTGTGTGTGTGTTTCATATGAAACTCATGTCGCCAGACTTGCTTGGCCAGTACCTTCACAGGAAAAGCCACCTCTCCAGCCGAACACTAGCACTTTAAAACACCTGTTTATCTGCCTCTCATTTCCTTGTACCTCAAGCCACTGAGTCTCAAATCACTGAGGTGTTTTCTATACCTCATCTTTAAGCTCTTTTGTGAGAGGTGAGGAATTCCAGGAGCATTATAAAGTACACAATGCCTTTCCCTTTATGTGCCTAAAAAAAGAAAAGGTATAAAATACATTCATAGGAAAAAAAAAAAACAAGAAAAATGATACCATTCAAGAGGATGTCAGGTGGGGTCTCAATGTAGCCTCATGAAAACAATGCCTTCCCTGCATTCTTAGTGTGGGCTGAGTAGAGAGCCAAGGAGCTAGCTAGGATGCTGGCATTCTGGCTCAGCTTTCTAAAGCAATGATACCATCCTGAAAAAAAAAAAGGTCAGACTTGGAAGCACACCAGTAGCATACATATAATCATTATGGGAAGTTTATGAGTTATTTACTCAGCAAGCTTGAAAATATCAAAGGATGAGTTTGGCTCTTATTAGCAGGAAGCCTTTTAAAATGACACCCAAGAAATTCTTCCTGACCTTTTATTTGCAATTCGTCTCTGAAATACCTCTGTATTACATCTTGAAATCACAGAGCCACCCACAAATTCCATCCTCTTCTTTTGGGCAAATATCGATTTTGCCCGTCATCCAAGCCTGAGACGTTTGGGGCAGGGTGCTAATGAATGTCATGTTGCTTTTTCAAGGCTGCAAGTACTTGATAAATAAGATGTCCTCCTCGGGAGCCATGCTCTACTCAGACTCAGGCAGAGATTCTGGAAGGTGGCGTTCAGATGGATGATGCAGCAGTTGGGGTTAGGTCTTATCGACTTAGCATAAACCAGACTCTCCTGAGAAGAGGGCGCTTTAGTTGAGGAATTGAGGAACCGCCTTTATCCTATTGGCCTGTGAGTATGTCTGGAGGCGCTGACTGATGTAGGAGGCTCCAGTCTCCAGTGGGTGGCGCCATTCCTAGGCAGGTAGACTGAGCAAGCCAGTAAGCAGCACTCCTTATGGTCTCTGCACCAGCTCCTGCCTTAGGTTTCTGTCCTGACTCCCCTCCACATAGACAGTGACTTGGAAGTACTAACCAAATAAAGGGTTCCCTCCTCGGTTGTTGTCAGCCATGATGTTTATCACAGCAATTGAAAGTGAACAAGGGCACATGTCCACTGTTCTCCAGCTTCTTGAGTCAAGACTAGGAGTGTTAAAGAGCCAGCCCACCCTCAAGCACTCTTCTCAACTGTGAGCTGCAACAGAGGGTCTCACATGGAGAACCAGTCTGTTTGCGTTGGAGTGAATGCCCCTGAGGCCTCAGGCTAGAAGAGCCATTTCTTCTGGGGACCCTGCTCCATCTCCTCTCAGTACATGTCAGAGAAGTTACTGGAAAGCATCAAAATCCTTTCTCAGGAGACAGCTTGGAGTCATAGGAGCTAGCCCATTTTGTAGTGCAGGGAAACATAAAAACAATGGGTGGGAATGAGCACTGTAGGGAAAGGAAACTAAAAGTGAGCTAAGTGCAAACATTGCAATGCTTAGAGGAACAAGGCTCCAACTTACCTCCAAAGCAGTCAGTGGTAGGGAGGCCAGATTTTGTATAAAGTATACACACAGTAGAGTAAGGGAGAAGAATCTGTGTGCTCCCGTCACTTGGTGGAAATCAGTTATTTTTCCTGGCTGTATAGTATATCTTTCTATAATAGCGTTAATGAAGTGGTTAGAAGTAACAAGAAATTTTCCTATAGATCTCACTTTGGGAGCGCTGCTACAAGGACATGGAGTGAGGATGAAGAGGGAAAAGGCATAAGGAGAAAGGTCATTCAGGCTGAGTTTTCATGAGCTTCTCTATGATATGCTGGGACTCACTCATTTCACCTTTGACCTACCAGTTGGCTAGTCACACTGAACCCACTTTACAAGAGACACGTGGAGATCAAAGAGGGTATACAATGTGTCTAATGACATCCCACCCCAATGTGTCATAGACTACCACATTTTCAGAATCCAAAACTGAATGTAATCTGGTAACTATTTTCACAAGACAATAATAAAAATATGGAGGTGACAGAGAATCAGTGCTAAAAGACTTCTTCAGAGATTAGACTTTATTTCTCAGCCTCCAGATCACTTTTCTGTAAGCAAAGCATTCGTGAGAACTTGTAAACTCATTGTCAGTGACTCTTCACAAGCATTATTTTTGGACTATCTTGGCTGCAGTATTTCTCTTTCTCTCTCTCTCTCTCTCTCTCTCTCTCTCTCTCTCTCTCTCTCTCTCTCTCTCACACACACACACACACACACACACACACACACACACAGTGGCGTGGAGCCTCCACCTGGGGACCTCATTAAGACTTGTAAGTTCATGAGTGCCCCCATTCTCTTAAGTAGTGGGAGTACCCTTCTTTACCCTTTCAAGTTACGCCTAGCTGTAAGAATTATTACAGCTGATGAAAGATGGGTGACATGTCGTTTCCTCACAAAAACCTTAAGGACAAGAATGTGATTGATTTCCCATTCTCTCTTTCTATCTGTGTCATGGTGACCATCAAATTTTCACAGGGGCCACATCAGCCCACCGTCCTATGGGAGATGAAAGGTCATGGTATTATTCACTGGCAAGCGTCTGATATTTAGTGTGGAAAGAACTATTTTCCTATGCTAAGATAGTGGAGTTCACAGCAGTAGAGCCTACCCTTCCCTGGATGACACACAGCCCTATTAATCAGAGTTCAACGCAAAATCAGGAAAAGCTTGAGAATAGTTTAGGTAAGAGGATGGCAAGCTGTTGATCGACAGATCAGTACTATCCCTTCCACCTATTCCTGTAAATAAACTATTATAAAGACACTACCATGTCCACTTTTTATCTTCTGTCTATGGCTATTGTCACGCTACCTTTGAACTTAAGAATCGCAAAGCAGACCACATGTCCAACAAAACCTGTTCACTAAGTTGCTTCTACAGAAAAATTGTCCTATGTTTGGTCTCGATAAGCTTCCTAGGATGCCTTCCTAGAGAACAGAGACCCAATCACCTGCAGAAGTAGCTTTCTGCTACTATAACAAAATACCCGAGATAATCAACTTAATATGAGAAAAGGTTTGCTTTTGTCTATAACCGCTTGGCCTTGTTACTTTGGAGTCTATGGTCCACAGTGAATCATAGAAGGTGCATAAGTAAAGGAAGCTGCTTACCTCAGCTGGGCTAGGAAGCAAAGGGAGAGAGGAATAGTCAGGGTTCACTCTCTCCTTCAAAGGTATGCCTAGTGACCTAACATCAGCCGCTAGGCCTCACCTCCACCTGCTCCTGGTACAATGGTCTGGAGATCAAGTCTTTCACATGGCTTGACCTCTGGGGGACATTTTTCCAAACCATGACATAGTACTGCCACCAAGACCATAAAGGCGGCATTGCCAGAAGAAAGAAGACACATCTGCCTGTCAGCAGACAGAAGCCTGGAGAACAGATGTTGCTGGAGAACGGCTCCATGCAAACTCTGCAGGCCGGAAACACCCTTCACAGAGCTGCAGCAGGCTTCTGCCACCCACATCTTGTACGAGTAAACATGTCTCCAGTGGGGTGCCCTCCCCACCCATGATTTCAGTATAAGAAAATATAAAGTGGACTTGTCGATGCTCCGGCTCCTCACTGAGAAAAACAATGCAGTGGAGACTGACTGCACCGGCTTTGAGCATTGGGCTCAGGTTTGTTTGAGGCTCTCAGGTTTCTGGGAAAGTCCACCCTAGATGGCTGCACGTGACTCTCCACAGGACACACTTCCTCGTGTAAGTTAATCTAGGTGCATTTTTGCGAGTGTTAGAGTGGGACTTGGAATTGAGCTGTATACAGGCCTGCTGTCTCGATTTTACAAAAACGCCTGAACATGTTTACCTCACAGATTTATGTACCAGTCACATCAGTTGGCAGCTGCCAGTGGGGACTGACGAATATACGCGACAGCAAACCGTCAAAGCCTCCCCAGTCCCCTCAAGTTCCTTTGACATCAAATACTCTTCTCTTCTCTAGGTTCCAAGAATGGTTGCAGTCTGGCCCATGTCATGCTACATGCTCCATGTCATGGGGCTGTTCCTCTCTACTCCGTGCAGGCTGGTCAGCTGCACAGTTGACCTACGGCTCTGCAGCCTCACTGTATTAGTACCCTCTACAGCCACAGCTGCAGACTCTGGTGTTATCACCCTTTCTCCTTTCCCCCTTGGCTACCCAAATTCTTAGACACCAACCTCTAGAAGCAGTTGTCTGTGGTCCATTTCCTAGTCAATCCTATAGAATAGTGCTTGTTTCCTATCTCTTTGGCTTTCAGTGCTCAGCAACATTGGAAGGACTTGAACACCTTCCTTGTTAAGATACTCTTGACTTGTGAGGTTCTGGGCTCTTCTCCACCCTTCCCCTGCTGGCAGCCCCTTCTCTTCCTCTGAGGCACTGGTGGTCTCTCACAGCTGTCTCAGGCTTTCCTCTCCTGGTGACCGTCCTTAGGTTGTCACAGCCCACATAGGATTCCTATCCTTATCAGCCACTGTGGCTTCTATGTGGTTATCTTTGAGGAGTAACTCTCACCTACTCCTCACCCATTTTCCTTTCTTCCTCATGAGGAGAGAAGTTCACCTGTATCACACCCCCACTTTCTCCATCGCTCTTTTATCTCCTCATAGAAGGAGAGACCGTCAAGTGCTAACTTTGAGAAGGAGCTATCTGGCAATGCTTGGATGAGCATCTTCTCTCTGTGTAGAATTCAGGCACAGAGCACACATGCTCTTTCCTTCTTCCTCCATTATGCAGGCTTCCAGACTGGGTGTCTCTGTGTGACACACCACTGCCTCACATACCCTGGTGGCTTTATGAATGTGTAAGTTTCCTCTTAGTAAACAGAGAACCTGGAGTCAAAAGCCATGTTCAGCAATATCGGATCTATCAGTGATAAAAGAAAAAAAAAACCAGTTTAGATCTCCATATCTTTGATTCATGCCATGCATAAATGTAAAATTGGATAGAGTAAGTAGCATCTCACAACTGGCACACAGTGCTTGCAGAATTGCATCCTGTTTTCAGAATATCCAGTTGCTCCAATATGGAAAATTTTATTTTTGTTAAATAGCTATTATGTTCAGCTATCATATTATGGATTCAGAATACATACTATAGATTCTAAAATGAATGAAATAGCTGGTTTTGCATCTTTATTCATTCATCTGGCAGCAGCAACACACTGAGCAACTGTTCCGCATGCTGCATATAAATCAATTAAAATGAATAATTGGAAAACGATGCACACTTTTGTTTCATTTTTTTTATAAGGAAGTATGTTAGAAGATGTTATGTTTTGAGAGACAGACGCATAAATGAAAAAATGTAAAAATAAAAAACCAAATGAAAGGAGGAACAAAGAAGGAAGTAAGGTAAGAAGAAGGATGAAAGAAAAGAACGAAAGAAGAGAAGAGAAGAGAAGAGAAGGGAAGAGAAGAGAAGAGAAGAGAAGAGAAGAGAAGAGAAGAGAAGAGAAGAGAAGAGAAGGGAAGGATGTAGGACAGAATAAGAAGGACTTGACATATATTGTGATTTCCTTCTTCCCGAGGGGTCTCCTTCAGTTGTGTAGGGCGGGCCATGCTTGAACTCAGGGGTCTCCTGCCTCAGCCTCCAGGGTAGCTGGGAATACAGGCAACTCGCCAAGTTTACATTGTGATCTTTAATAAGATAAATGGTGTCAGTCTTTCTGCGTGATTGTCTGGATGGAGGTAAGAAATTAGCCTTGCAAAACGTCTGAGTCAAGTGGCTTTTGTCAGAGAGAGCAGCCAGTGCCTAAGTCCTGATGCCAGTCATGTTTGGCTTGCCCTTGAATGGGAAAGAGAGTTGTGTGGCCAAAGGGAAACAAAAAGAAGAAAGAAATTTAGCAGATGAGGACAGAGATGAGGTCCCAGGCCCTGTAGGCCGGATTTGGGTACTTACTTATCTCAGTGTCCCTGAGTAGGACAAAGATGGATCAGGGAGGACAGTTAGGTGGCTTTGTCAAGTGGAGAATAGCTCAGACTAGGGTGGTGACAGTATAGGGAAAGGCAGCCAGATTCTGTGTCTAATATGAAATTGAAGCAACCAGACTCCATAAAGTACTAGACCAGTCTGGATGAGAGTTGAAGAAAGAACTTGGCAGGAAAAACCAAGGCTGATTTTGCTTTTTTTTTTTTTTTTTTAATTTCCAGCCTTCCAAATTCATTGTCTTTTTTTTTTTTTTTTTTTTTTTTTTACTTTTAAAAAAACTTTTTCACTATGTTTCTTTATTTTAATCATCAGTTGGCTTGTCTATTTAGAGAATATTACATGCAGACTTCACTTATGGTATATTGAGAATTTTTATCATAGAACTTCAAATGGAATGGAAGAAATTTTCAACAACACGATTCCATCTCCTCCCGCCCTCTGTGTTACCAATGCCATATATTGTATTTGCGCCTAAATTACAAATGCCATGAAAATATTTTTTATTGCTGCTTTAAACCATCTGCTGTCCATGAAAGAAACTTCAAGAAGAAAAATATAAGATAATCTCTTGTATTTGCTCGTATATTTATGACTTCCCAGCCTCCTTGCCCCTTCCTGTGGTGCAGAACTCCCATCTGCTGCTATTTCCCTCTCCTGAAGCAGAGTCATGTAGTGCGAGTGGGCTGGCAGCGAACTGTGCCAGCTTGCTTCTATCTGAAAACGCCTTCATTTCATCTTCCTTTAAAAGGATGTTTCCAACCGAACACAGAATCTAAGCAGACTTCCTGTGCCCCTTCCTTCCCTTTAAAAGCACCTATCTTACCACTGTTACCTGAATGGCTGTTTCCGTCTCTATCTTTTCCTGGCTTATTTTCCATTGTCCTTAGTTTTCACAGTTTGAGTGCTATGTCCATCAATATAGCTTTCTTGCTATGTGTTCTGTCTGGAGTTTGCTAGGTTCCTCACACTTACAGATTAATGTTTTTACCAAAAGAAGAATTTTGTACATTGTACTAGCAATGATGAGACTCAAACTTGCTAAGTGACTGTGGGTGACCTTGAACTTCCCAATCCTGTCGTTACCTCTCAAGTGCTAGAACTACACCAGGCTTGTTTTACGCAGCACTAGGTCTAGAACCCAGGGCTTTGTGCATGCCAGGCAAGCACCCTACCAACTCAGCCACACTGCTCAGACCAGGCTGTTGGTTCTTCAAATATTTTGCTACATCCTGTTCCTCTCCTTTTCTAAAAATTTAATTATATATGTAATTCTCAATAGATCACTGTGGCTACATTTTAATTATCTTTAGGGTCAAAATCTTGCCTCTTAATTCTACCGTTGTCAGACAGGTTTTGCTTTACCACCATTCTCTCTGAAAATGTGTACACATAAGCACCACTTTAAATAGTCTACCTCACTGGCCAGACACACCCAGTTTTCACAGATGTAAAAATAAAACGCACCAAAAATGTTTTGCAGATGCTTTTAGAAGAAGATAAATACTTCTCTCTGCCAACAGGAAGTTCAGTGAAATGCTACTCTGAAAATGTCTGCAAATCAGTGAGACCCACTGTCATGGATTTCGGGGAGGCTTTCATAACAAATCAAAAGTTTCTGTATGAGGCATTCTCTCCTGAATGTGGCTGGGTTTGCCAGTCCAAGCCATTCAGTGACATTTTGGGTATTTTGTCAAGATTTGAAGCAAATAGCCATTAATTTGTAGTTTACTGTTGTACTTTGAAGAACATGAACTATTTCCCATGGGCACATTTTGATAGGCAAAAAAATAACCTCCATTAAGCAAGAAAATATTCACTTCTTGCCCTCAAACATCTCCCATTCTACCCCACTTCTTGTGAAGGGAGTTTGCTGGCTGGGCCCCCCCAGAAGTTACCTCATTGCCTTAACTGCCTCTCATGTGACTCCCAAGGCTAAACTCCCCGACCCCAATGTTGAACTCCTAACAGAGATTTGTGGGCTGAATGTGTCAACAAGGTCCTGAAGGTTTCTCTTTGGATTTTACCTGGTTTTATGGAAATATTGACTTGTTATAGTCATGAGTGACAGTTCCAGAGACGTGAACATCTATGCAGTTAGAAAAGACAGCCAGACTCTCTCTGAAATGCATGTGTGAGTCAGGGTGCTAATTAATTGTTGAATAACTATTTTGAATTATTGTGAATCCAAAGCAGGTGAGAAATGAAAGGGGAGGAAGAAATAGAACAACTAGACTAGATTATACACCACTAGGAGAATAAAAAAGACAGAGTTCTTGGTCTTATTGTTCTCAGAATCCATTAAAGGAGAGAAAGCATGCGTAATATAAAGAAAAAGACAAAAATCCCCATGTAAGAAATTAAGTAGGATGATTTAAAAAAAAAACTGAAAACCTGGATAAAGAGTTACAGGTATATGATTCAAGAAAACATTGTTCTTATATTAATGAAACTGAAGACCATAGAGTAATAAAGCATCCTGAGGGATAAACTGTAAAGTACAGGGCCTTGAGAGTCACTCACATTTTACTTCTCACATTGATGGGCCGGGTGTTCATTACATGCCCTGCTACAGTGATAAGCTGTTTCAGGAGAATTGAATCTGAACTCCAGGAGTCTTCCATCTGATGGACATAAACCAGCACTGAGCAATGGACCATAATAAATGAATAGAAGCTCCATATCTTTCCCCAATATCAAGACAAAGCTCTTCTTGACTTCACCCATTCACTTGCCTCTCATTTCTACCCCTCATTCGTTCAGTCTCCCGCTACTGTCTGGAGGGATAGCAAGCATCACACAAATGATTCTTGACATCTTTTCTTTTGTCTTTGAAAGACACTGTTGATTAGTCTCTGATGTGACTTTATCTGTGTCACCTCAAATTTCCTATGTGGAAAATCTAACCCTATGCCTGTGCCTAGGAATGTGGCCTTATTGGGAAATGGCATTGTTGCAAATAGAACCAATCAAGATGAAGTCATAAGGAAGTTGTAAGTTGACTGTATCCTTATTCCAATGTGGCTGATGCCCTTACCAAAAGGAGAGATATAGGTAAAAAGAACACACACACATACACAGACACACCAAGACAACCATGTGAGCATGAAGAACAGAGCAAGTCCTCAACGCTGCCTCACCATGCTCAAAGGAGCCAGCTTTGCCTACAACATCTTTATCTCAGAGTCCCAAGCTCCAGACTGAGGAAACAAAACATTTCTGTTGCTTAAAGCACAGTTTATGGTGCTCTGTTATGGCAACGACAGCAGTCCCTATTTAGTCTCTTAGGGCATCCCACAGTTTAAAATTCCACCTCTGTGCCTACAACATCCAAACTGACATTTCTATTTCAGAACCTTTTTCCATCTTCCAGTATGAAAAGCTCACTTTCCACTGCCATTTCACATGAATATCATAAAACTCTTAGTGGAAGTTTTGGTTTCTTTACAAACTCAGTTATGCTATGTAAACAGGTTTCAGTTTTGATGCCAAGTGTGGGATAGGAAACTCCTTTTAGTTTATCCACAGCTGATAATTGCCTTGTGCAGTTCAGAGAGGAGTGTGGTCTTTACCCTGGGATAGTTTTATTCTAAGGACTTTAAGAGGGTAAAAACATCAGAGCCCAGAGAGAGGAAGGACACTTGCAGGGACACCGGAGGGGGAGGAGGGGCGGGGGGGGGGGGGGCGGAAGGAAGGGGAGGGAGAGAAGTTCTGAAGAGATGGTAGGAGGAGGAAGAAGGCCGTAGCTGCTGGACATCCTGATGACTGAGATTGGTATCATCCCCCAAAGAACCCAGGAGCCTAACCAGCAGGAAGTAGCAAAGAACTCTGTCTCTTATCTGTCCCCTACTAACTTTCTTTTTCTCCTACCTATTGTGGGGTTGGTGGAAGGAAGGTAGAGGTATAAGAAACACCAATTAAGATAGAGTTTAAAAGTAGTGCCTACATAAAAACCATCCCATACTCAGGTTTCCCAAACTGAACTCTTGGTTTCTTCCCACAATGGCTGTCACCTCCAGCCTTCCTGATCATCGGAAATGGTAGCTGCATCCTGTTGCTTCCCAAGCCAAACCCGATGGAGGAGGTTACTGCTCTCCACCATATGTATAATAGCTTTAGGCATACAAAATCTCTGACTTCCTCTGCTTTGACATAGCCTCTTCCATCACTAGTTAAAATATTGAAGACTGTAGAAAAATTTTTGAGGGAAAATTAATTATGTTTATCAAGTTGTCATATCCATAAGCCTCATTTTCTTCTCTTACAAAAATGGGATGGTTTACAAGGATTCTTTCAGCTATTACCCACACAAATGATTTTATTAAAGGAATAACTCACGGTATGTGGTACCCTCATCATGTTTAAGGAGCCTAAAATGAAATGACTATATTTGGTAATTACAGAGTTGATCTAATCATTGCAGACAGTACTCTAGGTAATTTAATCCCTGAAGTGAATTTTATTCCATTTAGCTGCCTACATTCACACAAATAAGATAATGAGATAACTTAGCCATTGTGCAAGATGCTCAAAGTCTTTATGCAAGGTCCATGTTCCTAATGGGCTGGTTCACTTTTCCATGGACCAGGGGGTGTGCATATATGTTGGAATGTCTTATCTATCATCTGTCTGTCTGTCTATTGATAGTACATAGATGTTAAGAGTACATGGAAAAGGTGATAAGGCAACCTCTAGCCTTTTAAGAAGTCAGAAATATCTTAATTAGTATTAAATTCAAGATTAAGCCAACTAACATTTTTTATGTGAAAATGTATTTTCATTAGTACAATTGTTTTCATTTAATTATCAGCTTAAGGACTATTTCAATATCGTGATTTTTTGTTTCTGAAAATAAAGGTAATTTATGACAAATGTCCACTACCTTCCTCCTTGTTACTGCCTTTGGGGCTCAATTCCATCTTCCTGTTCACCAGGCACTGCCACCACAGAGCCTTTGCACTGACTGTGCTCTCAATGAGGTTCATGACACTGAAACAGTTATTCAGATGTCACATTCTTGATGAGAGCTGACTCATTTGCTACTGTCGTAATCTACCATAATGCCTTTGATGTTGTTAACTATATTAAACATCTTAGAATGCATACTTTAGATTTTACAATTATACTTTTATTTATTACCATAGACTATCAATATGTTAATGAAAAAGAAATTCACTTTTGTTCACTCCTGTATCCCAAATGCCCAGAATAATGAATTCTAAAATATAATTGTACAACTAATACTTGTTAGGCAAATAAACTTAACCATTTTTATAGTGATTTAGACAGTCACTAAGGAAGTATCTTAAATAATCAGGAAATAATAACAAACATACTGATCTGTAGCCTAACAGTATTCAAAATTGAAATATTTTGTAGGAGTAGTCATACATTTTACCTGATACTTTAGTTTGTGAATCCTAAAAACCTCTTTTCTATAAGTATAAACCTTGATAATGATTATATTGTTATTATTTCACTAAAAGAGAGTTTTCTACCTATCTTTGTCTCTGTCTCTGTCTGTCTCTGTCTGTCTGTCTGTCTGTCTGTCTCTCTCTCTCTCTCTCTCCCCGCCCCCCACCCCGTGTGTGTGTGTGTGTGTGTATGTTGTATGTGTGTGTGGGTGTATGATATATAGGTGTGAATGTGGGGGACACAGGTTATAGTGTGTGTATAGAAGCCAGAGGACAATGTTTAGGCATCTGCTCTGCTCTCCCCTGAACTTGCCAGGTTTGCACAGGAAGCACTTTTACCTGATGAAACATCCTAACAACTTGAGACAACAGATTTTGGCTTTCTCTTTTTTAAAAGCAAGTTCATAAATAAGCTCATAGACTAAATGTTACAGGAAAGGTGTTTTTTTTTTTTTTTTTTTTTTACTCTGATGTTTAGTTAAGCACACTTACACCATGATGTTGACCCCATAAAGAAGGTAAAAGAACATTATACCAAGAGGCATGCTACCCTCTGAGAGGAAGAGCCTTCTTAGCCAGAGGATTTTATTTTAATTATATTCTGGATACCACTTCATTGGGATTGCAGAAAAATCTGTTAGTGAAGACTTCTTTGCCAAAAGCAGCAGGCCACAGTGTGCTTGAGAGGGAAGCACCCCTTGACAGACAAAATGAGGATCCTTTTGAAAGACTCTTCATTTCTGTGTGCCATTTTGATAACTTGAGGGGCAGTAGATCTTTGATGAGGACCACTGTGGCTTCACATCTGAGCAAATCATCCATGTTTTCTTGGTGTTTACTGCCATGCCAACTTGAAAGAAACTTCTTGTTAAGGTCTCTAATGTGTGATAAATGTATCCACCCTGCACCCCCCCCCCCCACACACACACACCCCAGAGCATGTACTGGTGTTCGCAAGTTATAAAGAATTTAAGAGTACATCAGTTAATCAGGCCTCTTATCACAAGAACCAGCAAAGGGGTTCCAGGAGTACTTTCTATGGAGGTTCCAAAAAATTCACCCCCATATTCCACAGCCTTTCCAAGGAGCTAAACCACAAGCATACTGCTGTTCCCACCCACCTCACAAATCTCAAATGACTGAGATGCCTATGTGTGAACTTCAAAATGGTGGCCAGAAGGCAGGCAGACATGGTATTCATTCTTTCATTAAGAGTGTGTCACGATGGCTGAAGCAGAAACATGGACTTACGTTTGATCTGGAAGCCATAGCAAAGGGATGAGTTTTAACCATAGAAAAATTGCAAGGCCAAAAAGAATAAGGACATTCCATGCAAAAAGAATAAGATAACACAAGCTAGGGCCACTTCTCAGAGATGCCTAGGAGGAGCACATTGGTTCTCCCAGAGGAGAAACTGTCTCCAGCATGAGAGGTGGATTTATGTCTGAGTGAGTTGTAAGAATGCCAGCAGAGGAATCATCTGCTGTAACTTTCTTAAGGCTCAACTCTCTCTGCTTCAAGGGAAAACTATTTCATACTTGAGCAGTGAAACCATATCCAGGACTACCTTTTAGCTGAGATTATAGAGAGGGGTTTATTTTTAATACTTTTCTCTGAGGAATTTTCCCCTTTGGGAGCTGGCATTAAAATATCACCATAAAAAAAACCACTCGACAACTGTAGCTACAAGTGTCATGCTTGAGCAGGGGTTAGCTGGGATACCATGGTATCAGAAAACACAACAAATCCTTCAGAGGGACGAGGAATGGCCTCTATTCTTAGAAACACTGTGTCTACACATGTCATAGGTGGATAGGCCTTCTGGGACAAGCTTTAAATAACAAAGAATTTGGTTCATTCTTGAAAAAATTCTGATAAAAGAGCTAAGTGAATACAGCAGGAAGTGCTTAGACTCGAAGCACCATGACACACATGCATAGCCTTAAATATGTCTACCATGTGAATAAAAGTGCACATTGTGAGAGACTAACTCACTTTTGAGAAATAATCTTGCAAAGTAGTCACTCCATTGACTCTGAACCAGCCAACCAATACATCCTGAAGAGTCTATAAATCGACTGAGCTCCCTAAGATGGATGCTTGAAATAACATCTCAGACCCTTGGAGAACTACCATGTGTCTTACCATAGTCCAGTCAGAGTTAGGGGACAATGAAGAGAGCTAGGGCCCGGCACATAGCCAGTTAACTGTACAGCCCAATGCCTAGAAGGTTTGACAAGACCTAACGCAAATTTGCCAACAGCATTTTACAGCTGAGAGAAAGCCATGAATTTCCAAAATGGAGGTGCTCCTCAGAATTCTAAGAAAGAAACCTTTATAATTTGCCTCATGTATGGGGTTTTATCATGGTTGCAACAGCACAGAGGCACATTCAAGTTACCCAGCAGCCTGACAGCCATGTTAAGGTGAATATTTAACAGACTGTCTGTGGAAACCCAAACCATATGTTTAACTGACATCTGGACTACTAGAGGACCTCCTGGAAGTGGTACACACACATACACATACACACACACACACACACACACACACACACACACACACACACAAACACAGAGGGAGAGAGAGAAAGAGAGAGAGACAGACAGACAGACAGACAGACAGACAGACAGACAGAGAGGGTTGATTATGTTTAGGATCATTTTCCATCTGAGTTCTGCACTCATCAGGTAGAATTTACCCCAAGCCACAACACAGACTCTTTTTGCTTTGTTGTTTTGTTTTGTTTGGTTGTTGTTGTTGCTGTTGTTGTTGCTGTTGAGACAGGGTTTCTCTGTGTTGCTTTGGCTGTCTTGGACTCGATTTGTGGATCAGGCTGGACTTGAACTCATAGAGATCTGCCTGCCTCTGCCTCCTCCAGTGCTGGAATCAAAGGTGTGAGCCACCACGCCCAGCTACGACACAGACTCCTGAACTGCTCTGCATGCACCCTTTACACCCTTATGCCATATTACTGTTTCTAACTCAATCAAACCTGGATAATGCATCAGAGTTACTTCCAATGAAAACCATAATATGAGCCCTATATGAGCCTATAGAAATGAAGCTCTGCCTACTTTTCCTTCCAAAGCTATGCATGAAAAATGTCTTTGAGATACCGAGTCCATACCAGCTTGCCAGAACAGAGAACACAGCCTGAGAGGCTGTGTTCTCAAGGAAGAACCAAAGTTCAAGAACCAGGTAGTACTAAGGCCTGTTCTTGGTGATATCTTCACTCAAGGAAACAGAAGGGTTCAGGTACTACCCACCAGGAACCAGTGAGACCCAGTCTTGGGACAGGAAATTGCAAATCAAGGGTTCATCTGTAGTACATCAAAGTGAGGTCAGGTTGAGAATATCAAGATAGGATTTTGCTAAATGTTTGGGTGAGGACTGTAAGAAGCCAAATATCTGGCATAACAAAGGCAAAAAGGGAAAGACAAAACCCAAAGATGTCAAATGTAGAAACAACATAAAAAAAGTGAAAACCTGCTGGGAGCAGTGGCACACACCTGTAACCCCAACACTCAGGGAGGCAGAGGCATGGATCTCTGAGTTCAAGGCCAACTTGGTCAACAAAGCAAGTCCAGGACAGCCAAGGCTACACAGAAAAACTCTGACTAAAAAAAAAAAAAAAAAAAAAAGAAAGAAAGAAAAGAAAAGAAAAAAAGAGTGATAACCCAGTGACAGAACAGTTGTACCTCAGTATCCTAAAGGGATCAGCCCCCAGGCTCCCAAGACTCTAAGTTTCCATAGATGTACAAGGCTCCTATATAAAATGACAAAATATTTGCATATAACCTCAACACATCATCATCTTGTAGAATTCAAGTCATCTCTAGATCACTTCTAAAATCCCTTAGAGTAGATGTCTACATGATTAGCTGAATTGCTTTGGGAATGATAAGAAAATGTCTGTGCATGTTCAGCAGGTGAAATAGTTTTCAATTCATTTTTCTCTGTGGATGGTCGAATCTATGGGTGGGAATCCACAGATTTGGAGGGCTGGCTGCCTAGGTAGCAAATGATAATTACTTCTGCCAAGGTGGTCCTGCCCTTCTGCAGGCCAGAGCATCACTGAAGACACCATTCTTACAGAAGAGGAAAAATCAGCGCTCAGTCGTGAAGGAGGAGGCACTTACCAGAATGTGAGAGAAATTAAATACAACCACAGCCTGTTGTCAGCTCACAGCTATAGTGTAGAAGACAGCGAAAGAGGTAAGCAAGCCCAGAATCACAATGGACTTTAATTAAGTTGTCCTCTGCTACACAAGTCCTAAATAAGAAGCCATCATTTTGTCCCCATATTTATGTAAGCAGCCCCAGTAATGCCAAGAAGACATCTCGCAAGCCCATTGGGTCCTTCACACTGAACATCAACAGACAACAACAACAAAACCCCCACAAGCCTCCAGACATAGTTGGTGCCATCTTCCTTAATGAGGCACGACATAACCTGTCAGTTAATACCAGGAGTGGGGGTCGGCTGGCAGCCATCCAAATCAACAGAACATTACTATGTTGCAGTTAGTCAATCTAATTAATGAGATCCTTAATGTCAGGTTCCCTCCATACGTAGCAAATATTTTCCTATTATTTAGCTATGCTGGTTTAATTGGGATAAGCTCAGCTCACTGAGGTGGGTCCATCTGTGAGAGACACTTATGGCAGTTAATGGAGAGAAAGAAAGTTGGAAGAGGGAGGGAGTGACAGTTCAGAGAGATGTGTGGTAGATGCTTGTCAACACACACCCCAAACAAGCATGCTAAATTTATATTTTTCAATTAAAGATCATAAAAATCTACTGGTGATGAGCCTTTTATTTGATTAAGAGAAACATTATCCATCTTGGATGCTTTTTCAAAGCAAAATAAAAATTTAATTAAATCCCATGACATGAGAGGGCTGTGTTCCTTAGGCCATTTTGGTACATGTGGCAAGAATGATAGGGTTATTACCTGCATTTGAGAACGTGGCATAAAACAAGACACGTCAGTCTTAAACCTGAGAAAAAGAATCAGCCAGACTACAGTCTGGCACAGGGAGCCTTCTCACACACAGGAAAGATACTGAGTAGACCCTGAAAGAAATAACCAAGGTAGATATTAAAATGCTTTCTTAGAGGCTTGGAAGAAGGTTAAGTCAATAGAATGATTGCCTTTCTGCATGAGGACCTGAGTTTGGATCCTTAACAAGCAGGTAAAAACCCCTGCATGGGGTACACTGTAAACTCAGAGCTGGGGGAGCAGAGAGAAGAGGATCCCTGAGGTTTAGGAGGCAGTCCTCCAGCTAGGATGAGGGGTTCTAGGTACAGTGAATGAGTCTGCTTTTAAAAAAAAAAAGGAGGGGGTGGAAAATAAAGAAAGACACCACTAATACCACTAATAAAAAAATGCAAATATAAAAAATAATAAAAATAATAAAAAAAGAAAAAAAAAGAAAGACATCAGATATCAATCCCTGGCCTATATATGCACACACATGTGTATACACACATACACACAGATACACCTACGTATCCACATACAGACACATCCACACACACATTTTTCTAGATCATAGAGTATTAAATCAACAAGGTAATTGTATTTCAATAGTAAATGCCAAAGCACTAATGAGTAGAAGACATGTCAACATTTTAAACTGGATTTTAAATTGTTTGAGAGTTTCGTATAGCCAACCTTAATGCACATACCCCTTTCCCTATGTAATATTTTAAGAAATTTGATTGGTGTGAGGCGTAGATCAGTCCTTTAAGAATCAATACCTTGAGCACAGATTACTGGCTACTCACACAGGGGATATGATTACCTAATCATTCAATTTACGTGATGAATATAGACAGCCAAGCCGAGTACAGGCCATTTCAGGGTTTGAATACTCTAGTTTAGCTGTCTGCATTGGTCAGATTCATTGTATTATGATAAAAATTAATTTAAATCCATGCTAGTTTCTCATTCCAGGCAGTACATGCTGTTGTTCAGAAGGAGTCACAGACTTTTTCAGCAAGAAGGGGTCTCATTTTACTGATGAAGAAATTGAGTTTTTCCAATTGAATCAGCGTCGTTAAATCAGGAGAAAATTTTATACAGAAATCTGAATCATCTCAATTAGCTTTCTAAAATAGCGCACCAGGCCATCAGGCTTGAGTGATTTTAGAGTAGAGTTTTCTACACAGAATGGCGTAAGTGAGCAAAGACGCTGATCCTGGAGGATGGCATGCCTGGGCAAGACTTAAAGCAGCTGATCTCTTGGTTTAGATGCTTCAGACTTTAAACAAGCAAAACCCATGAACGAGGTGTGCCAAATAAACACTCTTATTGCTTGTTAGTGCACTGGAGAGCACGGACTGCAAAGAACTTGATAACAGGTACTTGGGACAAATCCATCTAAGCTATCTGCATCTCACCTGAACTCACAAGGCTTTAGGGGCACCTACCACATTACTTTCAGTTTTTTTTTCTATTTATCATATCATATTATAGGCTCAGAAGGATAAAGTTATAATAAAGCATAAGACACTGTATTATCCAGGCTAAGCACAGGGATGCTGTGCTTACAAATACAGACACGCACTTATACACCATGGATTAATCTAACCCAAGCAAGTGTGACATAAGTCAAGGTCCACAGCTGCATCTTACTGCTATGCAACCTGGAATATTAGAATGCCAAGACCATGACAACAGAATAGTGCATAGGGGAGGGGCACGACCTATGTTTAAACCAGAATGGCCTCGAATGAACTCATTAATTATGATCAACACTTAATTGTGCAGAACTGACTATATGTCCTTATCCTAAGCCTCAGGGTACTGCAAAAGTAGAGGTCAACACAGATATCAAGGCAACTTTTTTTATGAAGAAAAGTCATATATATATATATATATATATGTGTGTGTGTGTGTGTGTGTGTGTGTGTGTGTGTGTGTGTGTGTGTGTGTGTGTGTTCATATATATATTCAAGGCTTAATTCTAAGATGCCAAGGTGCCAAGGTTATACTTCTATTTTTCTTTTGGTGGCTGTTACTAAGCATATTAAAATCCTGCTTGGTAGGTTTTCATGCCATAAATGCACAGACTTTTTACTTCAATGAAATATGCTACTACTAACAATAGCTTACATCCATGTAACCCCTTCAAGTTTAAAATCTTTCACACAAATGACAATAATACATATCCATTCAAGTGGCTATAACAAAAGCCCACCATGAATGGCATGTGACTGTGTGTATGTATGTGTGTGTGTGTGTGTGTGTGTGTGTGTGTGTGTGTGTGAGCATGTGTGTGTGTGTGTGCATGTGAGCGTGTGTATGTGTGTGTGTGCTTATTCAAAGGCTGGAAAGTTAAAGATAACAGCGAACGGATGATTTGGGATCTGGTGAGAACCCTTTCCTAGTTTATAAATAGCACCTTCTATCATGTCCTCACATAGCTCAGGGCATGGCAGCTTTTAGAGCCTCAAGACTTAGCCACAAAGACTACATTTCCTTGGAGTAGAGGTTTCTGACATGCCTGGGAGTAGGAATTCAATATGTGATATTTTTATTTAAAGCAAACACTTGGAACTACAGACCATAGGGGAAAAATCTATATGATTTTGGGGTGGTGTGGTGTTAAAGCTGAACATGCCTGTAACCCCAGCACTTGGCAGGCAGTGGCAAGAGGCTCAAGGCTATTCTCAGCTCTAGAGTTAGTTCAAGGACAGCCTGAGTTAGAAGAGGCCCTGGTTCAAATCAACAAAACTTTCAAAGAAAACAAAACGTTAAAGCAACCATGTAGAGAAGAACCCAAGTACCAGTTGCCATCATCTTCACAAACATCGTGTTTGTGTTTTGTTGCTTGGTCACATGAGATGCTCTGCAAGTCATGTTTAGCCTCATTAAAGGCAGGGAGGTTTAAAGGATTAAGGCACTGGCGAAAACCACAGTAACAGTACGTGAAGCAGTGAGGCCTGTCGAGCAATGCTGATGCCAAGCCCAGTCCAAGCTTACCATTTCGCCCTGATGGAATCGCAGAATCTTTTCATTTGCTAATCATGTGGCTAAATATTCCTGATCCACTATCCAGTGGAGGGAGTTCATCCTGGAGTCCAGTAAAGATCCCTGATCTATTTTTGCACAGCGCCCTAACATGAGTGTCAGAGGGGCACAGCACATGTCTACTACTAACTCAGTAGAAATGATTGCTCCAGACCCCTGCTCAGGCGGCCTTGTTTGAGTAGTTTGCAAATCACCTATGCACAATAGGGACAATAGAATTTATCAGTAGAACATGAACACCGTTATGGGTGAAGGAAGGTTTAAAAACTATTTACAAAATCTCTTTCCCTGGAAGTCAAAGACACACAGTCATTCTAGGTGTGCTGCCTTTCAGAGAAGAAAGTTGAGCATTTGTCTGAGACAAACAGACTGAAGATGCTAGACATAAAAAGAAGCCTGACCTCGCAAGGACCTGAGTGGGTGTGCAATTCGTGTGTGTACTTATATGCATCGTAGGCCATGGAAGGGCAACCTAAACTCACTCAAAAGGCCATCACATGGCAAATGGAAAACATGTCTTAACATGTGGACAAAGCTGCAGATTTATAAGCAAGAAGCTGACTCAGACTCACTATAAGAAAGAGCTTTTCCTCAGACATGCCCAACAGCAGTAAGAGGTTGCTGTGTTAGAGTGTATTCCTGCCTTGGCATTTTACATGCCGTGGAAGAGTGGGATCCATTCACAGACACAAAGGAGACTTGCTTGGTGAGTGAGCAATTGCATACATAGCCTCCTTGGCATTTTAAAGGCTGTAATTTACAAATAGCTATCCTCACAAACAATATAATACTATAAATTGACAGTTTTGTAACACCAAGGACTGTCTGCATTAGAACATGGTATAACCTCAAAAAAAAAAAAAAAAAAAAAAAAGGCAGACAGAGACATAGTCAGCCACATGCAAGAAACAAACACTGGGAACTTTCTAATCTGTTGATGGTCATTCATAACAGATGGCAAAGGTAATAAAATTCCATGTCTGGAGCATTAAAGAAAATCATAGTAAAATACTGTCATTAACTGTTATTAACCCACAAATGTGAAAGTTCAAAAATCCACTCAAAATCTGCATTTACTTATGTGAAATTAAACTATTTAAACACAAATTTAAAATCCCTGAGATTTTTGTTGATTCTTGAAGCTTATGACTGACTACCATATTTCCTTAGAGTATTAATTTTTCTAAAACAGAGATGAGCTTTTGCTAAATTATGAATGTAAACTTTATCTTCAAATAAATATCAGCGCTTTGCTCTGCTTTCTCATCTCTGGGCCAATTCTTTCTAACCTTTATCTTTCCTTTTTATTCTTTCTCTTTTCTTCTGGCTAGACTCTGGAAATTTTTGAATCAAATCATGTTCCACACCATTAAGAGAGTAGGAGGGTGATGATCTACCGCTAACTGGTGACTTTATATTTTAGAAACATCTCTGATACCTTAATCCCAGTGTGGTGAAATCATTAGAATGCAATTTTAGGAAATAGTTTTGTCAACTCTGGCTGTCTGAAGGAGAATTTTTGGCATCTGAACATACGGTATGTAGCAAGCCATATAAACAATTATTCAACTAGTTGATCTCCCCCCCCCCCCATATTTACCTGTTCTCGTAATGCCAGAGAGACATGTTTGTGATATTTACCTATTAGTGATAGCAGCTGGGTCTCACTTATTCAAAGTTCTGTGTACTAAGTATTGCACTGGTCAGTTTGCATACATCGTCTCACCCTGTAACCCTCACACTATAAATTATGCTCCGTTGTCATGGAGCTAGAAATTTTTTAAAAATTAAGATAAAACAAGTGAGAAATTTACTTAGAAGCAAGTCATGTGGAGCGTCTCTCAGCTCTGTTTAACTCCCACAGCTGGGTTCTAATTCCACCATGTTGGTAATCCGAAACCAATGACATAAGTTTCAAATGTGCAGACAGAGACAATATAGAGAGAAGAGAGACTACCCTTTCATTGTAACACACCCAATGCCATGGCTCATATCTCACTTTCTCCCACTGATGCCTATATCTGTAGCAAATTTAATCAGAAGTCACCCAGACATCTTAGTACCAATTAGAGACTATTAAGTTTCTTCCAGGCTTCAACATTCCAACCTACCCACCCCTGCCCTTTTTCAGAATTTAATGCTTTTTCAGAATTTAATGCTTCATGCTTTATGCTTTTTCTTGATTAAATTATTCTAGCTGAGAATGAAGTCTTCCGTCTGGAAATGTATGGATGTATGTGCGTGTGCGTGTGCATGTGTGTGTGTGTGTATTTGCTTCTTTCTGCTGATTTCATTTAAACAGAATTTGGGGTAACTTAATATGAGAACAGAATCAATTATTTCCCAGAAGGGGAAGGCCACGGAGATAGAAAACAAAACAAAACAAAATAAAACAAAACAAAAAACCCTCTTTGCTTCCAACCACCTCCTACAGAACTTATCTCACTAGTCATCATCAATCAGTTAATCATTTATGGTCAGCTGACCATCAGATGGTTTCCAAATATATATGACAGGCTATTCAATCTGTTCTGTGGTTTGCTACCAAAGGGCGGGCTACTGTTAGTGTGGGTAACACCAAATAGGTGACATGTTAGGTTAACAAACCAGGGTCCTAAATTGAATACAGTATTATGAAACTGGGTCAGGAGGGAGTGCTGATAAATTCCAGTGTGTCTAGAGGCATAGGTGGAATAGGTGGAAATATTCAAAGCATAGGCCTTCGGTGCTGCATTGTTTTATGTCCACTTGACACAAATAGAGTCACTGGAAATGTGGGAACCTCCATTGAGAAAAATGCCTGCTCCAGGAGGTAGTGGCCTTTAATCCCAGAACTCAGGAGGCAGAAGCAGGTTCATTGCTGTGAGTTCAAAGCCAGCCTGGTCTACAAAGTGAGTCCAAGACATCCAAGGCTACACAGAGAAGCCCTGTCTCAAAAAGAAAAAGAAAAAAAGGATAAGGGGGGGAGGAGAAAATACCTGCATAAGATCCTACAGGATGGCATTTTAAAAATTACTGACTGATAGGGGAGGGCCCATCCCATTGTGGGTGATGGCATCTCTGGGCTGGTAGTCCTCAGTTCTACAAGAAAGCAGACTGAGCAAACCATGAGGAGCAAGCCAGTAAGCAGCACCTCTCTATGGCCTCTGCATCAGTTCCTGCCTCCAGGTTCCTACCCTGCCTGAGTTCCTGCTCTGACTACCTACCATGACAAATAGTGAGACGAAAGTTTATGACAAATAAACCCTTTCCTCCCCAGGTTGCTTTGGTTGCCAGGCTTCATCACAGTAATGACAATGCTAACTATGACACCATCTGTGAAAGTAAACACTTCTCTCTCTTACCATCTCCTCTCTCTCCAAAAGAGGACACAATGCCCAATTTTTCTCTTCACTATTAGAGAATCTACCCCTCTCTTGGTAATTTTATCTGCTAATCTTCAAATAGGAATGCATTCAGTGAGAACAAAAACTCAGACGACTAAGCCCAAGCTGAACTGAGCTCTCTCCTGGAAACCACCATGTCTCTGATGACTTGGATGACTGGAGAGTCTGGTAAAGGGCTTCATGGAATTGTGACAGGCTGACAAGTTGCACATAGGGTGACATTTCAAGACCTTTATAGCTTTTGATACTTAACTGGTCTTTAATTCTCCTCATATATGAAGAGCCTAAAAAAATAATACTAAGCTGATTTCCAGTTTAGAAACAACAGGAAACATTCTAGTTATAACCCCTGCACTCATTTTCCCCTGGAAGAAATTACCACAACCACTTCTTAAAGTAAATTTCCCACCTTAAGGCTTCTCTGTGAGAATAAAAAAATCCAGATGTTACAAAACTAAGAAAGATCAGAAAATGAATACTGAAGAGAATGGGGAGAATCTTTATTTTATCATATTTTAGAGGAAGTATTACAGAAGATAAATGATTAAATTTTTATAGAAATTACCAATTTAATCAAAGTGTAGACTGGGGTACTAATTACTAGAAAAAGGGCTACTAGGGCTTAAATCCTTGAAAACATTCCAATATTAACCTTAAGGCCATCTATTAAGTTCCTAGCTGAAGATTAAAATATATTAACAATAGAGCAAACTAGTGAGCCCTTTTATTTAGCATGAAACTACAGATTAGACAGCTGCAAGCACACTGAATCCCTTTAGGGTTGCACATGGAGCCATGATGATGAATCAGATGGAACTCTATTTACTAACAGTAAAATCTGCTCCCTTTGATGTACAGCTGAGTCTTCAACAGTCAGAGCTTGTTTCATACCACCCACAGACAAGGCACAGAATGCCCTCCCATTCATAAAGGATACTGCATCCTCCAGGCCAGATCTACATCCATTATCATCCGTAAGCCTGACAAGCCTCTGTCATCTATTTCTTCTCTCTGTTGGGGAAGATTCCTTCCTTAATGGTCTGTACGTAAGAGGGTCCAGTATAGAGCCTTGGGGTTTGAATTCTGCTACTTAGCATAAATCTCTGAAGATTCATTCTAGTCTGTATGGGTGTCAGGAGTTCTTTCCTTTTTAATAGGTATTAATTTCTTCCTATGGTGTGGATGCATTCACTTGTGTATCTTTTTGTCCAAATGCAAATGGGGTGTTTCTAGGTTTAGGAAATTATTGATAATGCCACTAAAAAATATCCATCTGTGGTACGCGCATGCACACACACATTTATCTGTATGAAAACACAAAGTTTCATTTCCTTACAGTGTATCTCTACAAACGGAATTGATGGAGTGTCTGACATGTGCATGTCTGAGAAGTTGCCATATTGTCCTCCAGAGAGGAACACCATTTGTGCTCCTATCAGCCGTGAGTGAGAATCCCTTTCACTCTGTAGCAGCTTTTGAACAGCTAATAAGTGTTCCTCTATATCTTTTGGTGGCTTTACTCTTCATCTCCCTAATGACTAACAATGAAGAACATTATTTTTTGGAATCTATATTTTGTGGGGCTGGAAGTAAAGTAAGTTTCAAATACTCTGTTCATTATATAATTCAGGTTGTTTCCTAATTTTCTGTCTCAAGAGTTCTTTCTTTCATGTATGATTTGTATATGTCTTGCCCCTGTATAATCTTGTTATTCCCTTAATAATATTTGATAGAGAACAAGTGTTTTTAATTTTGATAACATTCAATTTACCCCTTTTAATGAATTGCTTCTGGTGTTGTATCTAAGAATTTATTTTCTAAAATTTTATTAATTTATTCATATTACATCTCAATTGTTATCCCATCCCTTGTATCCTCCCATTCCTCCCTCCCTCCCATCTTCCCCTTACTCCCCTCCCCTATGACTGTGACTGAGGGGGACTTCCTCCCCCTGTATATGCTCATAGGCTATAAACTGTTTTTCTCTAAGAATTTTTAAATTTTGCTTTTGCATTCACATCTGTGAGGCATTTTGAGTTAATCTCTGTCTATGGAGTTAAACATAGATGAAACTTTATTGTTTTCCAGGTGAACTTCCTTTTTTCTTGGAAAAGATATTGCAAATGTGTTACCCTTTGCCTGTTGAGCTGTGTTTTCAGTGTTGGAATGTCTGCTAATCACTTTTGTTTCAATCAATGTCAAATTGTTCTCCTGTTCCGACCTCCCACAGTTCTGCGTTCGCACTAGTACTATAGTGCCTTCACCTAGTGTTGTGTGGATGTCTCCCAAAGATGCGCGCATCAGAAGCTTGGTTCCCAGGATAGTGCAACCTTTAGCCAGTGGGGACTTCTGGGAACTCTTTCACTGAATGCACATTCTCTGAAAGGATTCAGAAATCCTCACTGGTCCTCTCTGTGTCCTTCCTGGCTCAAGAGTTTATCAGTTTCTACTACTGTGATGTTTTCTTACCAGAGCTCCAAAGTGATAGGCCCACTCAATTTTGAACTGGGACCTTCACATCCATGAAACTCCAAAACATTTTCACCCCCTCAATTCCTTCATCCCTGTTTATTTGCAACAGTGTTTCGCATTCAGAAAACTGGTATCAAGCATTGGGTAGCCAAGGACGACCTTGAACTCCTGGTCTTCTTGCCTCTACTTTTCAATTGCTGGGATTACAGAAGTATACATACCATCACTCCCAGTTTGTGCTATGCTGAGGATCAACCGCTGGCTTCCTGTACAGTAAGCCTGTGCATTCTTGTATATCCCTGGAGCCAAGACTTTCTCTTTATAAGTTAACTCTTCAGGTATTTCATTGTAGTCATTGAACTCTGTCTGATGCAATGTTTATAGCTTTAAGGAAAGAGCAATGTGTGCCCTTAAACTCAGTATATACAAGTCGTTTGAATATTCCAGTCTCTTTGTCTTTCCATATATTTCATATATTCACTTCCTTGGTATGTTCAGAAATAATTCCTGTTATACTGTTAATTCAGACTGAATTAAAATAAAGATAAATATTGACATTTTATTCAGAGTAGACTCTTTCAACCAACAAATAATTATTTTTCTCCATCAATATCAGCAGCATACAAATCTTGCACAAATTTTGCTATATTTATCTCCAAGCATTTCATAGTGTAATGATCGCAAATATTACTATGTTTTCAACATCGCAATTTCCCAACAGTTTACTGTATATTCTAAAAATACAATTCAGTTCTGACTACTACACTTGAATGTTACAACTTTGTTATACTCAATTTATTAGTTCTAAGTTTTTAATAGCTTTTAGAATATCATCATGTAGAAAATGACATTACAAATAAGAATGATTTAAAAATTTCCTTTCCAATGGTTTAAAAAGAATAGAAACAAAAGGAAAAGTGTCTTTTGTCTTGTTTTCTAGAACAAATGCGTTTGCTAGTTTTCAAGTTCCATACTGAATAGGAATGAGGAGAGACATTGATACCTAGTTTCTGTCATAGAAAGAAAGCAAGTAGTCTTTCACCACTAAGTATGGTGCTAGCCATAGAGTTTGCATACATTGAAGGCATTCTTTATACTTTAAGTGAGCGGAGACTTTCCATCTTGAATTGGATGTTGAATTCTGTCACATGCTGTTTCTGTGTCTCTTCATGTAATCATGCAATCTTTTGCTACTAAGTCTGTTAATGTGATAATTTGCACAGGCGGGTTTTTAGTGTTGAGCCAGGACTTGTTCAGGAATGAGCTGGCAATTGTAATATATAGAGCTTTTCCTAGCAAAGCCACCACAAGGTTACAATTATTACTATTTTGACTTATTACTGAATTTGAGTTACTGATACTTTTGTGGAAAGGCTCGTTATCCCTTTTCCAGAGGAATATTGGCCATTTTATGTGCTGTCATCATCTATTTCTAATATCAGCATTTTGTCTTTTTTAATAAACTCTAAGACAGTTCAGAATTGATACGATTTCTTCTTGAAGAAGGAAGAGTTCTCCAGTGCATCTCCCTGGGCTTGGAAACATTTTCTGAACACATTTAACAACTAATTAAATCGTTAACTAGGTACAAGCTGAGACATTGCCAGCTCCTTTTTAATGAAGTTTTCACAGTCTGTCTACATAACAATTTGTGTCTTTCATCTACATTATAAATTTATGTGTATAAAGTTGCCCATATAATGTTCTCTTACCATGTTAATGTCAACCAGATCCATGGTAATGTTCCCTCTTTCATTGTCAATGCTGACTAGTTCTTTTCTTATTTTATTAGTTAATTTTATCAGAGGCTTATCAATTTTATTTATTTATTGTCATAAAGATCTAGTTTTAGGCTGCTCATGGCTTCTCATATTTTTTTTATCTCATCAGTCATGAATCAGAAGCAAAAGGATCACAAGTTCAAGGCTAGCCTGAGCTACATAGCAAGTTTCAGGCTAGCCTGAGCTACACAGTAAAACCTTCTCTAAAGTGGGGGCTAGGGGTATCACTAGCTTTTGGTTGCGTTGATCTTTATGTTTGCAATTTAATTGATTTGTGCTTTTCATCGTTTTATTTTCTTACATTTCTTTGTATCTTAATATGATGATTTGGATGAGAATGACCCCTAAAGACCTATACATTTGAGTCTTGGTGCCCAGTTGATAGAACTGCTTGGGAAAGATTAGGAGGAGTTGGAGGAGTGTGATGCTGGGGACAGACCCTGAGGTTTCGAAAGACTTACACAATTCCCTCTTCCCTTCTCTACCTTTTATGTGTGGAACAAGCTGTGAGCTCTCAGTCATTCCTGCCACCATGCCTCCACCCCACCATTATGGTTCCAACCATCTGACCACGAGGCATTAAATACTTTCTTTTATGAGTTGCCTTGATCAAAGTGTTTTGTCTCAGCAATAGGAAAGTAGCTTGTACATTTAAATTATAGGTTTGAACCCTTATTTTATCAAATGAACCTTTAAGGTCAGAAATGTCCTTCCAATACTGCTTACGTGATTTACGTAAAGTTTAGTTTTTTATATTTTCACGTTCCTTCCATTCAAAATAATTTCCTATTTTCCTTTACATTTCATTTTTGATTAATTCTTAAATCATATTTTATTTAACTTTCTTCTTTTTTTATTTATATGTATATATGTTTGTGAGTATGTGCAAATGTTTGTGGGTGCCTTTTATTATTGCAGAAAAGGGCATAAGATCCCCTGGATGTAGAGTTAGAGGCAATTGTGAACCCCTTGGAGTGGGTGCTAAGAACTGAAATCTAGTCCTTTGGCAGAACACTAGGCACTCTTAGCTGCTGAGCCATGTCTATAGCTCCTATATTGCTTTAGTTCTCTAATATTAGAAGTTTTTCCTCATTATTTTCTTATCATTTGCATATTTAATTTTAGAACCACATAACATACTTCCAATAATCGCAATCCTTTTAAACTTAATGGTGGTTCTTTGTGGTTTACATTGTAAACTATAATGGTGAATATTCCATCTGAACAAGAAAAGAATATATTCTCTTCTGTTTTACTATATGATATTTCATAAACATTTTAGAAAAGTGATTGACGATGTTCAAATCTTTCACATACTTTATGAATTTTTATTTACTCTTGTCATATTTCTTTTCTCATTTCATATCATAATATTACAATTGATATTGTTCTGGAAATCCCTGAGCATCTCCCTCCTTCATCTCTCTCTTTCACTTTCTAATTTTGGATGCCACTAGTGATGTCTTAAAATATTCTTACCATACTCTTCTGCTCAATTTTTCTTTCTTTTATTACTATTTTTAATATTTTTGTGAATCACCTTCTCTGTTGAAAACATAAATCTTTCTATTCTTTTCTTTCTTAGGTCATTTTCCCTTGTTTCTTGGATACATGTAACACAACTATTTCAGATGTTTTCTCATATTTCCAATATTTGAGTCTTGTTGTGGTCGACGCCATTTTGTACTCATTTTCTCTTCATAATCTCTTGGGGTTTCCTGGTTCTCTGTATTTTCATTACTTTCAGATTGTATCTGGGCATTTTGAATGCTATATTATCAATACTAAATAAATTGGGTATGGAACATTGATCTGTGTCTTAACAGTTGTTCATATCCTGACTCATCCCTAAGGGACTGTTTTTCCAAAATCTGTTAATTCCCAGAAGACTTTTGGGGATAACACATCTGCCCGACTTGCTCATGCTAAAAAAAAAAAATACAGTGGTTCTCATTGTAGGTCATTGCTCTATGATTGCTAAGATCATGAATAAGGAACTCGGTGGATTGCCCAAGACAAAGATGGACTAAACAGGGAAATTCTAAAAATGATTTTCCATTATCAAGTTTTCTAATCTATTGATCAGATTCCTTATTCTCAATGCCTCCATCTGAAATATGGCGAGTTGGGCTAGGGTTTAGCTGAATTGGTAGAGAGCTTGCCTAACATGCACAAAGGCTTAGTCCAATTCTCAGTACTGCACAAACCAAGTATAATGATGCATAAATAATATGCAATATTTTATTTATGCATCATTATAAATAAAATACTGTAATCTCATCATTTGAGAGGGAGGTCTGGAGGAGGCAGGAAGATCAAGAGTTCAAGGTCATCTGCCGGACATATCTGCAAATTGTTCTCTGACTTCCACAGAGCACTGTAGAATCCATACCTCCTTCCCCACAAACAAAAAAGAAAGGAAGGGAAGGTGTAGGAGAAAGGAAGAGAATAAAAGGGAGAAAGGAAGGAGGAGAAGAGAAGTGAGGGAAAGGCAGGTTAGAGCCTCCCTACACTGAGATCGGCAGTCCGCCTGGAGGCGGGCGCCGAGGTGGGCTCTTTGGGGCTCTGAAAGGCAGAAAGTTTTGGCAACATTACAAGCTTCAGCCGCATAATGTTTGCCTACAATGTGCTGCTATTAAAAGAAGGAATGTCACTGCATTATTGTTACTCACTGGGTAAGAAAAGCAGACAGCTTCTTTCCTTGGGATTTGACAATATGTACTGATGGTAAAGGAGGTGATGAAAATGTAAATGCACATGAGCCAGAGTCAGTCTCCGCTCTCCCCACAACTGTGGAGAATGAGCCGTCCATTGGCTAGATCTGAACAGGGGGGTCTAGGTTTACTTCATGCCTTGTCTTTGGTTAGTGCAGCAGTTGGTATAGGCCCACCTGGGTCCAGATCTGCCAGCCTTCATGGTCTCAATTTTATCACTTCCCTTTGGTGCGGAGGCCTGGAGGCGCACAGAGGAAGGGGTAGCAGGCTATCCAGATGAGACCTGATAGGCTGTGGTCATCTGGTGGCACATGGTGGGGAAAAAGGTCTCCTTCTGTCAGAGGTCTAGGGGAGGGGAATAGGGCAGAAGAGGCAGGAAGGGTGGGGATGGGAAGACACAAGTGAAAAGATAACAACTGGGATGTAATCTGAATAGATTACAACAAGTTTAAAAAATATTTTAAAAAAGAAAAAGAAAAAATGTAAATACACAAAAACCATATGGGAGGGAGCCTTCAGCCAGAACATCTTTCTGGTCCACAGGCCTCTACCCAGTCTACTTGTATTACCAACTTTTCATGTTACATTAAATGGCAAATATTTGGGAAACAGAAGCTCCTTTCTGTAGTTAGAGAAGAGATATGGTAGGACAAGTTTATTATATTGTGTTTTATACAAAAGTCTCAGTTTTGGAAAATGCTAAAATGTGCATAAGGGAGAGGAAAAGATTTTCTCATAAAAGCATAATAAGGTGAAGAAATTACAGAGTATGTCTGACAAACAAATGTTAAAAAATAACATTTGAGGTGATCACAGGACATTTTCCTCTAACCTGCCCATGGCTGCAGGACGTCCCTGCCCAGGAGCACCACTTCTCCTGCTTGCCCAGAGAAGACTGTACCCTCCATCTCTTTAAGTTATAGGACAGATTTGAGGTAAAGACCTTGTTCCTACAGAGAGCATATGGACCAACACTTACTATAACCTGGTGGGTGACTGACAGTAACTCAAGAATTTAGTTAAGGAAGCTCGTTCACAGATAGAAGAGGCACATTGTTCAACTTCATAAATTACTCTGGTTATTTTGTTTTCCAGATATTTATTCTTCCATCCCACTGATGAGTTTATCACTCCAGGAAGGGGAACAGGATAATTGCTGAGCCTTTTTAGAAAGTCCGCTATACACTAATGAACAAATGTTAATTAGTTAACATTAACTAATTAATTCACAGTAATTACTAGCTTTAAGTAACTAGCCAACTTAACTCCTCATCTGAGTGGCGTATAATTTATCTTTTTGTCCCAGTGCTTAGCACATTGCCAAGCTCAATGAGCACATACTCAATGTCCGATACCTGCCTGTCAAATAAACAAAAGATTCAATCACTATAATGATAGATATATAATTCATAGAATCTTTCCTTTTGCTTTAATAGTAGTGTGTTTCAATATCAGGTTCTCCTTTCTCAGTAGGAATAAATCACCTTGGACTAACTACTGTCTACTCCACTTCAACTCTTCTAAGAATCACTTATATTTTGCTACTGAGGGAAAAGACTTTTCAAAGGTCTAATAGCTAGAAAATTACAGATGAGGTTACAAACCCTTGAGCTTGATTTTGGAGCCTGTGACTATACCCAACACATCATACCATTTCTCAAGGCAGATAGTCAGAGCCTTCCCAGCAACCAGCCTATGTGTCACATGCCCCCGCTAGCTTATAGTAAAAAGTCTTGTCACTTCGTCTTCCATCGATACACGCTTTAGAACCTTCCATGGCTTCATCAATTGTGCCAATCCTCTTCATGCTACTAAATAAGGTTGTGAAACCAAAGCCAGCAATTCTTCTACACAATACTAGTATCAGCCCAAAGGTGATCTAAATTATTGCTGAATCATTTTTGAAAATGTATGGCAAAATTAAATTGCAAAAAAAATTGTAGGAGCAAAAATCTAGACTGTTATTTAAAGTGAACCTGAGATTGAACACACTTGTGAGCATTTTAAAAGCTAGAAATGCTTTGCTGTCTACACACCACTATATGCTATCAAGATATATAAATATTATCTATGACAATAGTCCTAAAATTTTTAACGCAACATCACACACATGCAGAAAGAATGGTGTCAAGAAACGGCACTTCCTAAAGCCTTGACTAATCTTACAGAGAAGGATCTTTGTGACTGAAGCCTAAACAAAAGTATTTTAAGTTTTCTTTGCAACAATGCTGATATCCACAAGACTTGAAAAACATAGTACCAAAAGATCAGATAACAGATGCAAAACACATTTCAACTGATTGTTAAAAATCTCCAGTCCAGCATAAACTGTTCATATTTACTTGTATTCATTTTCCACTACTTACACATCTCTTTGAGGGAAAGATTGGTGTACATTACCAATGTAAAAGTATGTTTCCCAACACCTTTTCCTAGAACAAAAACAAAGTATAAAACCATAATTATGGTAAAGCTTGGTTCTGATACAGAGAAGTATATGGCTCTTTTTTTATATGTGATATCTAATCAGGTATGTCTTGTCTTTTCTATCAAATTTTAAAAACACAATCTATCTTGTCAATTTATTTTCTGGGTGTGTGGGCGTTTGTATGTATATTTTGAATACACAGACCTTCAAAAAGATTGGTAGACAATAACAAAACTGTTTTTATCATGTAGCCTGCTGGGTTTTTATATCTCATTGCTAAAATTCAACTGAAAAAAATAGTGTGTCTGAATTATTAGAGAAATACTGAAACATTTCATGTGCATTTTCTTTAAAACCATCTTTAATAGCTCTATTAATACTTGTCAATCATCATGTGTTTTTAATCTTTCGGTTGTTGAGATGTAATTCTCCTTTCTTTGTTGAAATCTTTTATTCTGTTACGTTTAGTACCTTCTACACAACTGCACATTTCTGAAATTAAAATACATTTTTTTCTGCTTGATTTGTCTTCATCCCTTCAGTTGATAAAGTTGTTTCTACAATTCACAAAATACTCAAATTCCAAACTTTTTTTGTCATTTGTTCAATCAAAACACTCACCTGAATGCTTTTCGGATAATTTTATTGTATGTTTATTTCTGCTCGGCAAACAGTTTCCGAATGTCTAACAATAAATTACTACCTGTCTAAAGAAGCCATGCTGTTTGAAGGGTTTTCCTCTGCTTAGCTCCTTGAAGAAAAATGAAATTGGCTCATTACAAAACAGTCCTCATAAAGCAGAGCAGCATACATTCTGTAAAACTCTACTGTTGATACAGTCTTGTCAGGTTAGCAACTACGTTGTCTTGTGATGGATTTTTGGAAAACACTGGTATTCGTTCAAACACAGAAGTGGCACTTAGAATAGAAAGTGAATTGAACTCGAAAAAGAGAAATACAACACTGATTCAAAACAACTCCTTTTTGAAATATGTCCAAACATAATGTTAAGTGCATGCAGTCAGTTATGAGTCATAGGTTATAGAGCTCCCACAACTCACAAAAAAATGTATAGTTTTTAGCCCCATGAACTGTCATCAGTACAAGGAGATAAAACAAGCTATAGCTTGTTTCTCTCTCTGCTTGGTATCAGGAAGAGCATCCTGCCTCAGAAGCATTTGCATAGTTTCTATGTCCCGCTGCTTGGAATGGTGTTGAGACTTATCCGCTGTGATCAAGGTAGAACCTGGAATCCTGAATATGAGGTTGTTAGACTGAACAAATGATCTGATGTAAATTAAGGGCGCAGAGAGCCTGAAATGGTACTTGCAGTACTGTAGTCTTTTCCTTTTACAGCTCTTTCTTGGTATTCCAAGGCAGATGAGCCCACGGCTCCAACCTAAGTATCCAGAGAAGAAGTTAGAAGCCTCTCTGACATTGAGTGTTCCCCATACTGTGAGTTCTAACATTTCACATAGAGCTACCAATGAGTCCCCATCTTGACATGGTGGCCGGACATAGGAACATGTTGGCATAAGGTTATTGTGTAAATCAAATTCTGATCTCTATCCCCCATATCTGGTTGCAAGCCTTATTCTGAGAATCTCTCAATGTTGTATAAACTCTGCTCCCCAACTGTCCCCTTGTATGCCAATAAAGCAGATAACAACCAATCACCAAGCAGAAGAAAGAATAAGGCTGGACTTCCTGCCAGGCAGGGGAGGAGGAGTTAGAGAATATAGCAGGGGATTCGGCTGTGGGCAGAGGTGCAGGAGAGCTGAAGAAGATTCAGCTGGAGGAAAAAGAGAATTAAAGGAGGCCTGGTAGCACTCAGAGAAAGGATAAACAAGCTACCAAGAAGAGACCTGATAGGCTGTGACCATATTGTGGGGGAGGATGTCCCCTTCTGTCACAGACCTAGGGGAGGGTAATAGGGTAAAAGAGAGGGAGGGGGAACTGGAGGATACAAGTGAAGGGATAACAATTGAGATATAATCTGAAGAAATTAATAAACATTTTTTTAAAAGAAAAAGGCAAGTAACTTGGGAATTCTGGGAAAGGTGGAATCAGAGTAACATAGAAGGGTAAGGACAGACTTAAACTGTTCAAGATTGTGCTGTAAAGTTTTATAAAAAAAAATAGATAGTCTCAATTATTTGTGTGATAGGCGAGCTAAAAGAGATACTGAGAAACAAACACTGTTTTATAAAACTAACCCTAACATGAACGTATAGTTGTCACAAGTGTATCACCATTAATTATCCTTGTTCTTCATAAGAAAGATAAACTATCAAACCAAAGAATATGAGATGGGTTTAAACTGCATGGTTATGGAAAATCAACATCAAAGCACTTCCCAGAGGCTAGTGAGGTCAGGGATCAGCCATAGAGGTATTCCTTCTCCCGCCAAGGTTTGCCAGATTAACACACTATAAGGAGGTGAGAAGAATCTTCCCATTCAATCACAGGTTGGCTTTGGTAGTATGCTATGTATAGAGAAAAACCATCTGCACATTATAAATATGTTTGGGGAAAAAATGTATTGTTTATGTTTTCTATCCCACTCCAAAGTCTGGATAGAGTAAGGAAATGACTTTGGAAGAAGCTATCAGATGAGTTTCCTCGTTATATCATCAACAGCGGTTCAGTCTTGAGTAAAACAGACTCAGGCAAAGAGGATGAAAGCTCCCCTGGGCCACTGTCAGTTTTACTAGATATCCACACAAAGTTTTAAAATAGGACATTTAAAAAGTGCATTTGAATGCCTGTCCTTTGAAAGAGCAGCCCAAGCTTCTGATGCCTCGTTTACTGACTGCTTTTCTCAGCCTAGTTATTATCCCTCTTGAAGGGAAGATGTCATCGGTATTTACATTTCACCAAATAAACATTTATTGACAAAAAAGTTAGTACACATGTCAGATACAGATTTTCCAATGACTTTCAGCTCGGTGGATCAGTTTTGTGTGGCCAGATTTTTTTTTTTTTTTTTTTTACTTTTTAAAAATTTTATTAATTTATTCATATTACATCTCAATTGTTGTCCCATCCCTTGTATCCTCCCATTTCTCCCTCCCTCTCATTTTCCTCTTACTCCCCTCTCCTATGACTGTGACTGAGGGGGACCTCCTCCTCCTCCTGTATATGCTCATAGGGTATCAAGTCTCTTCTTGGTAGCCTGCTATCCTTCCTCTGAGTGTGGCCAGATTTTTGTGAGCCTCCACTACTCTTTGGAAACTGGTCAGACACAGAAGTAGAAAAGCCTAGCTATGAGCACGGCATGCTATGTCAAAGGAGCCACAGTATGACGCTCTTGGCTATTCAGACTAATCTCTTCCATAAACATCAGCAGGCAAGGTGAAGTTCCCTAAGCCCAGCCTTTAAATTGTTGATACTTAGCTCTTCATGCCAAAGTAGTTCAGCGGGCTGACTACCCCGTCTCTTCCTTCTATTCGGGGCACCTCTTAGATCTCCCTGAATCCATCTCTTCCCAAATCTCCCTTGAAGCATTTCATCCTTACACTGTCTCTCTTTCAGAAATCATTTCCAATATCTCACAATGGTCTTGACTTGGTAGGGAACCCCAGAGCTACCCAAATTAAAGTTCTTCTAAGTACTCCTGGGAAATAGAGAGTTTGCTGTGCAGACTGAATTTTCCAACATTATCCCATTTTATCTTATGGAAATGGGACTTTCCTTGACCCTGGGTAAGCTTTGACCATGGTACTTGGCTCTAAATGCTTTCTCAGACTCCATCATGAGACCTTACTTCCACCTCAGATGTCTGAGAAGCTCACACTTGGAACACAGCCACTATGCACTTAGTCAATAAAGAGTCACCTATAGAAAGAAACTGAGGACCCTGGCCCTTACACAGTCCAGAGAAGCTACCAGCTAAGAGTTGACACTGATGTACAGGTTCTGTGAGTGGGGCATTGTGAAAAGGAAAGTCGTAGTCAGAATTTGAGCCACCCTATCAGATGACGCATGAACTATATAGGAGCCCTAGCTGAGTACCCAAACAAAATTACAGGTGCACACACTCCCTAGATATCATGGGTCTAAACTGTTGCATTTTCAACAGGATCACTATGTGGCCTTTAACAAAACTTAGATTGATAGTCTGTGAGCTATTTGTGTATTTAAACTCTGCCCTTGTGTTTATGCTTGCTAGTCCATGTGTATATTTTCAAGCACAAACTGAGGGTGTTAAAAGACAAGGCGCTGCTTCCTTTTAATTACTGAATCTACTGGTTCTAAACTCATTATCTGAGTTCAACCTGGCCCCACTCCACCCTATGGGTCTGATGAGCAATTCAACTTCTTTGGGGACTCCCCCCACCCCCTGCCCAAGCATGAGGTCTGAGAACTGTCTTTAGTGTGCCCTAAAAAATGTCAAAAGCTATCTAAAAGCTTCTAAAGGTGAAACACGTCATTCCCATGAGCAGTATATCTAATTTTACACATACTGGGATTCTTCATTACACATTGAAGTGACGGACATGTACTAAGAAGTTATTATATACACAGTGTACTTTGAATTATCCTGAGCATTAAGTAAAAATAGATGAATTAGACTCCTACGTAATTTTTATAGGTGTTAAGAGCATGCCCTGTAGCTGCAGAATCACTGGGGCTCCGTATGCAGAGATAACTACAGAATCTCTTTAGGTTTTGTGGCTTAAATAAAGCTGAGCCATTCTCAGAGTAGTCAGGCTGAGAGCCTCAACATCTCAGACCAGGCTCCCCAGATGCCTCATGCAAGCCTCCCATTCAAGACCCTATTTACCTTTCTACACACAAATTCGTATTGCAGCAAACACCAAGCCTTTATGGGAGTGACAGACGAGTATTTATTGAGTTCGCATTCCCTATAAGTTCTATTATGTTTCTAAAATGTGTTATTATCTCAGGTCTCACGAAAACTCTATAAGGTAGGTATTGTTATTATTTTTCAGATGACCAAACTGGAGCACAGAAAAGGTTTTCTGTCAGAAATGGTTATGAGTTGATTTTAAAAAGCCAGGAATTGAACCCAGAAGCAGGTTACTGAGACATATTCCTCAATGTGAATCTATCTAGCTGTGTTGCTATGGTGGTTAATATTGATCATCAGCCTAATGGGCTTTAGAATCACCATGGAAACAAACCTTTGGGCCTGTCCGGGAGGAAGATTCTAAATTAGATTAATTGAGGGGATAACAACCCTAAATATGGATGACACCATTCTATAGGCCAAGGTCCTAGAGGGACTGAAAAGAAGAAAGCAAGCTAAGCTGAACACCCATCTCTTTCTGCTTCTTGACTGAACACTTTCAAGGCAACCTGCTACCACAAGCTCCTGCCACCATGATTTCCCCACAGTGATGGACCGTACGCTTGAACTGTGGGCAAAAATAAACTCATTCTTCATAAGTTGCCTTTGTCAGATATTTTATCCCAGCGATGCATAAAGTAACTAATATAGTTATGAACAAATTAGTAATGTGGAATATAAAACCATTAGTCAAAGAACTTCCCACACTTTTAATAATAATGTACTATGTGTTTACAAATGGGCTCTGTCTTGGTTACTGTGTTCTCTTGCTGTGAGGAGATACCGCAGCCAAGCCATCTTAGAGAAGAAAGTATTAAATTGAGGCTTGTTTACACTTCTGGAGGATTAGTCTATGAACGCTATGTCAGGAAGCACAGTAGCAGTCAGGCCTGCTAATAGAGAGGTAGCTGAGAACTCGCATGTAACCACAGGCTTTTGTATTGACACCCCAGTTCCCGAAATATTGACTCTGAGATTGTATTATTATGAATAAATGCCTCGGTGGCCATAAGCTTTGGCCCATTCCCTGACTAGTTCATAACTTATTTTACCCATTTATTCTATTGTATGTGCCACATGGCTGGTTTCCTCTCCTCAGTTTCGTGAAGCCATCTTCCTCAGAGTTCAGGGCGGATCTCATGCCACTGACTGTATCCCAGCATTCTTCCCTTTCTGCCAGAACGCCCCCACACACAACAGATTCTCTCTACACTTACATCTGATCAGGAACATACAGGTCAAGAGAGAGAGGGAGAGAGAAAATAGGGGAAGTGTTTGGGAGGAGGGAGAACAAAACAAGGTATAGCTAGCACAGACATGTTACCACAGACATGTGCTCCATGACCACTTTCCCCAATGAGAATTCCCATTCTAAAGTGCCCAGTCCCTTGTAACTGGGAACAAATCCAATCCAGGAGCTTATAGAGAGCATTTCATATTCAAGCCATAACAATATCTGAGTCATACCTCTATCACTGTTTCATTAGTAGTCATTGCCACCGTGACTGTGGTTATGGGTGGGATATGCCCTATGATTCAAGAGACTTGAAGCAGAAAATGTCAGCGTCACTACTCTGTTACAGCTATCGAATAAGTTACCTTCGCAATTAAGATTCCTTGGGAAATGTTAATGTCTTATTAAAGAAAAAGGATGTTGTACAAATCACAGCAATTTAGAACCAGGTAAGTAGACGTTCAGCTGTACAAATCAAGGACAAAAATCCAGATAATATTGATTTCACAGGCTGTAACAATAAAGAAATTTTGACTTGTCAAATTCTGCAATAAAAATGTTCCCTAGAGACACAGAATTGGAAATAAGCAGACATTTACTCTACTGCATGTGATATTGCTGTATACAAATGTGAAATAAAGATAGGCAGGAATAGCTAGGCCTTGTATAGCACTTAATGAAGTTCAATTTTGGTTACAAGAATTCAATAGGCTTCATCATGTCTAAAGATTTCTACTACAAAAAATAGCCACTGGACTCCTTCAGGGACATTATCACCTGATTTACATAAGGAAATAAAAAATTAGTAAATCCATATAGATAGACAGAGTTACATAGTTCTAAATGACAAAATGGAATACTAGTATTTAAAAATTCTAACTTTTACACTGTGACTTAGGACCACCCTTCAAAGTGACGACATAAAGATTTAGAAGTTCAGAACTAACAGTTGTATTCAGACCTTTTCCTCATGATTTCAACTTTAAAAATAATATAAAATTGAAATTGAGATGAATGGAGCTATTTAGAGAAACAGTAATAGAATGACTTGGATTTTATAAATCTATTATCTTCTGTATACAGCTTTAGCCAGATCCATGCTGAGTGCTGTAATCCACATGGAAGTACCAGTACTGAATGCTGTCTGAAATGCACCTTAACTTTTTGTATTTACAGTCATTATAATTCTGTTTTTTGACAAGGAAAGAGATAGATATAAATGGATCATTCTTAAAAGTAACTTTGAAAAATCCCAGTTGCTATTTCTTGCATTTTCTATGAATGAGTGTACTGTCTCATTCATCACAAGGGTACTATCATAGTGACCCGTCACCATGCCTTTCCACAGGAACCCTGGCATCAGGACAGTGAGTACACTGAGGAAACACCAAAGTTATATTAATAATAATTTGTGAATGAACTTCTGAATTTTGATTTTCCCCCCAGAAATTATGTAACTCAGAAGAGTCCTGTCATCTATTTTGAGGTTTCCTTTTCATGTACATCACTGAGATTTCTATTAAAAGAGCCAGCTATGGGCTTACTACTAATTTCTGGACAGATATAAAAGCACAGGTGTAGGGGAGGAAAAGAGGAAAAGGTTGTGTTTTTTAATGAAAAAGAAAAGAAAAACGTGCACGTAAGTCCCTCTGTACTTCCACTCTGTGATCGTAGGAGACAACTCTTATCTGTATCCAAAAGTGACCATTACAAAGGTGCCGTGAAGGGGAGTGCTGCAACTCTTTATAGCTGGTAGAAATAGTTCAAAGTCTATATCAGCTGTCCTCCTGCCCTGAGCCTTCAAAAGGGAAGAACAGCAATCCTTGACCACAGAGCCCAGTGGTTTGAGTCTTTGAATTTTATTGTCCTTTTCTTTTTGTCTTGAAAGAAGCCTTGTTTAAGCCAGAATGAAAAGAATGTTTCAAGGCATGAGAAAATTGAAATTTCCCACTTAAAGCCTGGAGTGTGCAGTAGTGTGCAGGAGTGAGAAAAAGTGTGCAGGAGTGTGCAAGAATGAGCAGGAGTGTGTAGGAGTGAGCAGGAGTGTGCTGGAGTGCACAGGAGTTTGCAGAAGTGTGCTGGAGTGTGCAAGAGTGTGTTGGAGTGAGCAAGACTGTGCAGGAGTGTGCTGGAGTGTACAGGAGTGAGCATGAGTGTGCAGGAGTGTGCTGGGTGTGTAGAAGTGAGCAGGAGTGTGCTGGAGTGAGCAGAAGTGAGCAGGAGTGTGCAAGAGTAAGCAGGAGTATGCTGGAGTGTACAGAAGTGTGCTGGAGTGAGCAGAAGTGAGCAGGAGTGTGCAAGAGTAAGCAGGAGTATGCTGGAGTGTACAGAAGTGTGCAGGAGTGTGCTGGAGTGTGCTGGAATATACAGCACTTATTTCAGGGATCACAGGGTTATGCAATAGAACCAGTCTCCCTGATCCCCAACTGCAGCTCCTCACCTGAAAACCTTCCCAAATCTCTCTGAGGTTGATTAACCTTCCATGGAGCCAATTCATCTTGGCTGTGCTTTATCACATGACCCTGTCCAGGCTGGGTCCCTGCTTTGATTATGTGCTATCTCCTCCTTGATTAAATGTTAGTTAACTCGTTTCTCAGTTTAACTGGTGGCAATGATGAAAACCTTGTTTATATTACACCGTAATTTCTTTTATCAACTACACATAAGCTAACTATACTTTTATTTACAAGCCATTGTAGAAGTTTTATCAAAAGAAATAGTCTTTTTAACTGGATTGTTATTATCTGTGTTGAAACTAAAATTTAATTTTTGGCAGGTGAGAAATTGTCTGTTCCTTGTATTGCTGAGTTATAGTTAGTGAAAATAGGGATTTTTATAATGTAATATTTGGAAGTAGAATAAAATGAATACAAGTTTTAAGGGACCAGATCCAGGTTTAAATTCTGCAACTAGACTTGTAAATCCTGGCACCTTTTATAGTTAAATGATCTCATCTGTGACATAAAACAGCTAATTATAACCTATACCAGTTGCCCAAAGGTTATAGACACACCTACAGAGTAAAATACCCACTCTACTGTCAATTTGTCTTAGCCTTACCAGGAACCAGCTACAATGAGAGAGCTTATGCTTCATTTCTCTTTCTAGTTTCCTTGATAATCAAGAGGTCAGTGATTTCCACTTTTTATGCTGACACCCAGATAGCAAATAAATACTCTCAACTTCTCCTCCTATGGGTTTCGCCTTAGCCACGAGTTTTCCACACTAAAATTGTTCCAGAAAGCAATAATGACAGTAGCTGTACTTTTGGACAGTAATGCAAAGATGATGAGACAAAAAACGGTGAGTCAGAAAGGTACAGCTTGGAATGCCGGGACAAGAAGCCGACTTAAGCACGTCATTTACGGATTTAAACCATAGGCCAGTTACGTAACCTGTTTTAAAGACTTGGAGTGAGTAACCTCAGGAAACCACTGGAAAAGTCAGGGTTGCCTTATTGAATCTCAGCTTCATCAACTCAGTCTAGCCAGCGGCCTAGGCCTACTTTCTTTGAGTTTCCACTCAAAGGCATGAGCTAACTAAATCAAACGTGATTACCTCCACACTTGTCGATTATTTTTTCTTATAACACACTTTGATTATCTGTTTATCTGCATTGTAGGGGGAACAATTCAAAGATATGGCTCTGTAAGGTTTACCATCCATCAAAGGCAATCGGTTTTATTCTTTTCAATTATGCTCCTTTTTCCTCTTCTTCTCTTTCCTTTCTCCTGACCCATTTTTTTTATTCCCCCCACTCCTTCCCCCTCCTCTACCTCCTCCTCTCCTCCTGCTCTTTGGCTTAACCCAGGCTATGCAACCCACTTGCTCACTCTTCCTTGGAAATGAATGCCTGTTAGTAGCCTTCTCCCTTTCCCTCTGAGTTGCAGTCTGGAAAGCCCCGTTGGAAACCTCCCGGTATGATTTCCTATTTATTAAGTCACGAATTGTGTTTAATAATTCAAACTGCAAAGACAGCAAAATGTAAATCTTGGCGCTATATACATTCTCATTGGCGAAAACATCAGAAACTCCAATCTCTCTCTCCTCTTTGTGAGCACACCATCAAGACTCCTGGACAATGGAACCTCAAAACTAACAGTTTATCTACATTTCTCCTTAGGTGGAATCACCTAAATTTTCCACAGGTTATAAGACATTATGTAAATCAGCATCATAGACTGTACTAGAGACATGGCTGAGAAAACAACAACTAACAGTTTTTCCTTGATAAAGCAGCTTATACTAAACAATAATAATAAGAAAGTATTAATAACAAAACCAATGTCCACCCTTTCTTGAGGTCCCTCAATTGCTTCTCTGGACCTTTCTATTGGCTGTGTCAGTCAATGGCCATTACAAAGAACCTCAGGCTGTTTTTCTTGCCTTAGGCTGTCTCAGATTGAGGGAGATCGAGAGACATAAGGATGCAGAGACAGAGGGCTTTGAATTAGGCATGAGGTAGGGTTTATTGAAGCTTTCCAATAAGGACTTCTGAAGAAGGAAGGGGTGGGAATGAACCTGCTCATACAGAACCTCTAGGACAATTTCTGAAGCACCTTAGTCATTTACACACACAACTACCTAACCAGTTTAGGAACTAAACAGTTTTCAAAGAAATCTATCAATTCATGGGGAGGGTGGAGTGATGGGAAGCAAATGAGTTTCTGTATTTTCTGGCTCTTGTCTAGGTAGAGTATTTAGTTATTAACATTATTATAAAGTTATTTTCTCCCTTTTTTGGGAGGGCATGTGTAATCCTACATCTAGAAAATAGAAACCAAGTAGTTAACTTGCTGACAGGTGGAAGATGCAAAGGTCAGTGGTCAATGGTTCAAAACACACCAGAAACACATAGAAACTGAGACAGGTTGCTTGGTTACTACTCCATTTCTTACTGTGGCATTCATTAAGAATGAAAGTATCTGAATCTTGAAGATCAAGTTGCCCAAAGTCTTAAAGACTTTTATAAGATGAGATAATCCTGAGATCTATCCAGAAATTTCTGACTTATTTTAATATTTCCCAAATGTTGAGTTAGATGCAATACTTAGAAAATATTTGTTGTCTTCATTTTAATGTCCCAAAACATTGTTCAAATGCCTTCCCAGGTGCCAAGGAACTGTAAAGGATCAAGTGATGGGCAAGAAAGACTTCCTTGGCAGAGGAGGTAGCTAAGTTAACAAAGTGTTTATTGTGCAAACAGAAAGTTCTGAGTTCGATTCCCAACACCTGTGTAAAAGATGCCAAGAGTAGCAATGCATGTCTGTAATTCTGCCTTGTGAAGCAGAGAAAGAAGGCTCTTGGGTCTACATGGACCAAAGAGCCCCAGGTTCATCAAGAGATCATGGCTCAAGAAATATGATGGAGAGTGATTGAAGAAGACACCTGCTGTTAACCTCTGACCTGACATCCACGGTCAAGTACATGCTCCTCCCCCACCACCACAAACAAATCCTTACTCTCAGCCAATTCCAAGCCTATAGGTTGTGACATATATCTACAGATGTTATTATAATCCAGTGGGACCAACCTTGCATATATAGGATATTGTATTATCATTTTGTTTTCATTTTCCTGAGAAGCTTAGCAAGGCTTTTGAAAATTCATATTATATGTAACGAGCCCAGATAGTCAAGAAAGAACCTGAGGATAAACTGACAAGTGTTCAAGGAATGATGAGGACCTCGGGAAATGACATGCAGTTTAATATGCAGAAGCATGTGGCATCAGGGGCGGAGTAGTGGAGATGGACGGAGACAGCTGGATCAAATCAACTTGCAAAGGACCCATGCTGTCTTGTGCCTAAGAGAGCAGGGGCAGGACTTTAGATAGGAGTGGGATGATCCGCTCTGTTTTACAAGACAATTCTGGTTCATTTCCTGAGGCTGAGCTAGAGCAGATGCAGGCACAGCAGACTCTGTAGGTAAAGCAGGCCTAGTTAAGCCTTATGGCCAATGTGGTAGAGGAGCAATGCTGTGTTCTAGTGGGCTGGCGTTCTAGTGTTGACTTATTCTCATTTCCCTGAGTGATTCTATGAATGGTGTTCACATACTTATACCCTCTATAGGTACTTTGTGGTGGGTATGGGGGAGGATAAAATTTGATTTTTTACTTTCTCCCTTAAAACATAGACCCTTTTTCCTCTCAAAAATGTCCAAACTTCACCACATTTGCAATTCATTATAAGAAGCTCATCATTAATATAGTGACAAGTAAATTTTGTCCCTAGGAATCATCTTTTTGAGAAATAGTCTTTAATTTGTCATATAATTTGAGTGGCTAACCTCATATACATGACTTCATTATTAAATGTTTAATCAATATTTGTTACTAGCATGTACTGTTTGCATCAGTGAAAAGTAGTTCAAAATAATAGATATTGCTTTTTCATAATATACCAGCTATCATGTCTCTACAGTCCCAAACCAAGGAACTGTCTCACTATGGTTCATTTGGTTCATTTGTTCACTCACCCAGCTTTTAATCCAAAATGAAGCGCTTTATAGAATGCCTTCCAGAATCTGTACTTTAGAAGTAAATTCTTCCCTTTATTTAGGCCTCTTTCTGAATGAATAAACACATTAGAGTTTGGAATACAAAGCTGAACATTATGACCAAGAATTCAGAGCTATCTACTTTGTTTGTTTCTTCACTGATAATATAATAATTTTAATGATTCGTGGCCTGGGTCCATGATCTCTTCCCCTTTTGCTACGGAGGAACAGTGTGGCGGAGAAGCACAGTGGAAACCGAGTCACTTCATGGTAGCTGAGAAATAAGAAGATGGATCCAGGAGACAATGTATTTCTTCCAGTGTATGCCTCCTCCTCATGAGCTTTTTTCTTCATTTAGGTTGTACACTCTTTCACAATCATTGAATAATTCCGTCTTCATAGGAGCCCAACATAGCTTTAGTTTACTGGAGAAGCTAGAGCTCTCCTGACCCAATGGCTCCCCAGAGTCTTTGAACTAGGGACGCTTTCCACACTGGATTCCTTAGAAGAGAGAGAACATATATGAAACATAGCAGCAACAACAGCAGTTTCATTCCCATATGAATGTCCTACTCCGCAGGGACTAGGTATGCACCTATGCAATACTATAATTTAATCCACATCCTCTTCTGACAAAAAGGTACAAAAAAGGTTGACCCATGTGAGCCTAACTAAAACTAGAACACGTTGTTTCCCTGATTCTCACACATCCCAAATAGCTAGGCCTATAATACATATGCATTTATATGTCTTAACCTGAGTCTTTTGCCCCACAGACCTGCTGCACCTCTGCTTTATCTATGATTATATTTTACCCTCATTTTCACATTACCTTGAGCAAAAATGAAACATGAATGATGAATGTATGTCTCAAGCACACAATAAATGCCAACCTGGAATTCTTAAAACAACAAACCTCCGGCCACTGAATTTTGGCCTCTCCTGCATGAATAAAAATTTGTGAAAAATTGTACTTATCATTATTGACAGTGATGTGACTATTCTTTAAAACTGAGAAAGAGATGACGGACAGAAACCAGCTTTTCTTCCCAGGGACTCCCTAGAGAACCAAGTAACTGAAGCGGCAGACAACAATTTTCGCTGAAGATGACCTTTTATATTAAATGAAAAGCTGGAGGGCTAGTCTCGAAGGGAAAGAAAAATGAATAATCTGTAAGGCCAACTATTCATTCCTGAATGCATAGTGTTTATTAAAAAATAGGGAGAGAGACTAAAATGTGATAGTAAATGTAAACAAATTAAGTGTATTTTCCACTTTCAGGGTAACCTTGGAAAAATCCACCACAAATCAAGTACCAGGACAGGAACAAGTTGACATAATTCAAGAAATATAACTGGCCAAATGTAAGTTTAGAAACACAGAGAGAGCTTTAAAAATAGACCATTGGAATCAGTCATTTCTGATTCAGAAAGTCTTGATCCAAGAGATGTAGATCTCTACCAAGTACCAAGTACCAAGTGGCCTGAAGACTGTACCGTGAGGACCACTAGATTAGATCATTCTGTGACAAGAGGATGCATATTCACTTGGAAAAGGTAAAATAGAGGGATTTATGACCTGGCCAAGTTCAACTTGAATAGACAAAAGATTTGTCTACTAGGCTGCAGCCTCTAGCCCTGTCCCAACCCGAACTACCACGTGCCTTGGGAACTGTTAGCTAGAGGCTAATATGCTTCAAATGTAGATAGCACATCCACTCTGGATTTTTCAGGTCTTTTTGCCATGGCAATCTCTATACACCGTTCAAGTTTCAATCTCAGAATGCCTGAGAAGGTCTCATCTCAAAAGCTAGAAATAAACATTTAAAGAGTTGTGGCCTAGTTTTACCTTTCTGAATAAAATGTTTGAGTGTTCTGTCATTATTAAGGCCTTGCTTTTTCCAAAGTTTCATCATCTCATTTTAAAATGTCACTTCCCTCAACTGAAAATCAAAAGTAATGAAAAGAGATTTGAACCTTTAACTTAGTCTAATGAAAGAATAACAAATAAAACACCCAGTGGGAAGTTAAGTCTGGTAATACTTTTTGCTGTTTTTTTTCTTCAATAATTCGAATAAAAATCCTATTGGCTGGGATTCAGAAGATATGCATAGCATCAAAGCTTTATAATATTTCATATTTGATCTTAAAATAGTCTATACTCCTTTAGTGTATTTACTAACCCAAATACTTCAAGCAGAATTTCTTTCTAATGTAATTTAGAACAGCCATTTACATTGGAGGCAAATCTCTGCTGACTATTGGCTCATATCACTATGGTGCTTAATGTCTCCAAAGGCAGAAATAAGAACCCAAAAGAAGGTACATTACAAAAGTTGTATTAATATAACCACTGCAGCTTCTTCTGAGAGATCTGGGAGAACTGAGCCACACTGGTACCTCTTAGCCACTCTCCTCAAACATCAGGGACTCTAAAAAAAAAAAAAAAAAAAAAAAACCAGGGGACACTGTTCAGAGTAGCTGAATCACTTGGTCCGCTCTAACCCTGTCAGAGTTCCTAGATACAACGTCCCCAAACATACATTCTCATAACAAGTTCTCTAATGACAGTTGTGGAATTTTAACCATAAATTTCATCCAACTCTTTTGAATCCTTAGTCTAGAATTTCTCATAAAACTCTTTGAGATCCTCTACTGAAGGTAAGTGGCAAGAATTACTGGACTTTAAACTGTGATCCTTCAGCGATACATGCAGCGGATCACAACCCTACAGCTCTGCTTCCCTCATAAAACTAAACCACAACGCCATTCTTTTCATTTCAAGCTTAACAGCACACAGACCCATGGTGAAGCAATATAAACACTCTTGAGTAATTTCTCAAAACCAAATCTCCCTTGCAAAAACAGACATGAAACTCAGCAATGTGTAATCTCTCCCTGAACCCCTGAACCTGTGAAGCTGGCGTTCTCAGGCCACCCAAGTAGACTGATGAGAATACTGCTCACATGTTCAACTGAGACAGGCCCAGGAACTACCTGTAATTACAGATTCAGGTTTATTCTGGCTCCACCATTGTGTTGCTTTAAACAAGTCAGCAAAACAGCTGATCACTTTTTGTTTGGTGTAGAGGAGGTGAAACCTCATATATATAGAAGCAGTCTTTTTTTTAAAGTGTAATTTAAAGGATTCACTTAAATCAATGGTTTCTCACCATCATCACTGCTCAACACATTGCCCTCCTTAAGTAGCCATATTAACACCAATATCCATAGGAAAATACATTTTTAAAACTTTATATAAAATAATTGCTAGCAGTATTCATGCAAGTGTTCACAAAGGGTCTGTAAATGACAGAGAAAACCTGGAAATGCACAGCTCTCCATTGGATGGATACCAAGGAAGAGCTTTGCAAGAGAATAATAAGTAGAAGTCAAGTGGAGAAAGTAATTCTACCTACAACAATGTGGATTTACTTTGTATTTTCAAGTCTCTGAGTTGAGATATTTCTTTCTCCTTTATTTCTTCTTTTCAAATAGTTCACACACATATACAATATCATATACAAAATAAGTTAATCATATTTATCCCCACTCCCTCCGTCCAGCTGGCCTACAACACTATCTCCCAACCTTATCTCATATATATATACCACATATATATAAATCACATATATATCACAAATATGTGTATATCACATGCGTCACACATCCCATTAAGTCACATTAATGTGCTGTCCATATCATCACCTGTAGGAGGTCATGCATGGGGACATAGATAACCTATCAATGACCATCACCCCCATACACACCAAAAGAAAATTACTCTCCTTTCTTTGGTAGCCATTAACTGTTATTAGCTCTTTAGCTAGGAGTGAGGACTTGGGAGCACTCCCATGCTACCTGGCTCCATGCTAGGAGCTTAACTCTCCTGATCTGGTAGAGGTCTTATGCAAATAACCATTGTGATTTGAGTTCAGGTGTGTGACACCTGAATCCCATCCAAAGGCCAGCCTTCACCACCCTCCTCACCATCCTCTGGCTCTTCTATTTGTTCCGCCTCCTTTTTTTTCCATGTCCCCTGACAGTTTAGAGGGGAGAGATGATACAGATGTGTTGTTCTTTCAAATGAAAACAATACCACTTCTCCCCTGAGAATGAAGAAATACTATGTTAAGAATCCATTGCAAATGGTAGCCATAAGGTGCTATGGTAACTAGTGAGTGCTAGCAATTTTTCTTCTGCAATCACTATGTCTTCCACTATGTATTGTGGAATAAAAATGTTGAGATGTCACAGTACAGGAGACACTATATCCCGAAGCATGGAGATTTGGAGTTGTATTGTGGAGATCCACACGCTTAACCAGTAACAACTTTCTGTGTGACTCAGGTTCATTAACCCCTCTAAACCCTCTGACTCTCACACGTGGATTGGACACAGGTAGAAGCCACTCGAGGACACGTGCATGGAGCAACCCAACAACTTGGCATGCTGCTCTACCTACCACAGTGAGTGCTTCGGTCTGTGAGAGCTATTACACCAGCTCCAAAAAGGACTGCCCAGAGGCTCGGGATTCTGTTTAAGGTCCCTCATTCTCTCCTCAAGTCTTCATCATGACATGAGTTTTAAAAAGGAAACAAAATACTTCTTCCCTTAAAGTAAAAAAATAAAACCTAAAACTTTATTTCCGATTTTCCTTGCTTTTCTGTGTAGGAGTTGTTCGTAAGGAGATCCTATGACCTGTATTATCTGATTGTCATAAGTACCACACTTGGCCTCTCCTGTCTTTACTTAGTCCTCATGTTCCCTATGCAATACACACACACACACACACACACACACACACACACACACACACACACACACTGTCGTAGCTTTCTCTCTGTTCTCCAACCTATTTTTATCTAGATTTGAATCCAAAGCAGTAAATAAGCACAATATTTAGGTCATACATTTTTATCTTGGACAGCACGACACAAATAGACACAGTTCACAAATAGATAGGAACTGTTCGGTTAGTTTACAGCTCCTCTTTAAGTTTCTAACGTGTAAGTTTTTCTTATACTTTTCACAAAAGTAATATCAGTTTACACTTTATTACTTAAAAATAGCTGAAAATAAGAAAGAGAGCCACTTTAAAGTCTACATAACATAAAAAAGTGTGAGAACAGTTCTTTAAATGTAAATCAACCTAATTAGAGGAAAAATGATTAAACAGTGAAATTGTATGCAAACATGTTGAAAAACATACTTTACGTAATTTGAATGTGTTAAACTTAGCAATTAATTACAGAGGTCATAATGAAAGAACCTGGAATTTCAAAGTAGACCTCTTGTCCACAGAGGATTGCCAGCTCCAAGTACTGGGAGGATGTCCAGTTTGACAGACAGACCAAAGTGTCTAAAGACTATGGCAAAGCACAGGAGTCTATAATTGAGCCAGGAACTTGACATAGTAGTTCACTTACTATGGAATGGTAGAAGGCTGCCAAGGAAGCCAGAAACAAGAAGAGTCCCCGTATTCTCAAAGGTAGCATCAAATATATAATCCATGATGGAGGAGTCTCCTGTGCTGCATAAACTGGGATGTGAGGCTAAGAGAGAGAAGGAATGTCCAGTATGAAGTTTGCTCTCGGGTGCTTTTGGGGACCTAGGCAAACCTACCAAGTTCCAAAGACTAGACCTCAGTCTTGAGTAAAGAAACAAAAATGAAGTTCTAAAACCTGGGCCATCTGGGAGCTACTGGATCCAAAGATGAAGACAAATATGTTTCTAAGCATGACAAGGTCAAACAAGCCAGACCAGTAGTTTCACCGTGACCTTGAAACTTGCAGAGTGAGTAGCAGCACTCTAATTTCACCAAATCCCAGAACCATCATCACAAACACAGAAAGTTCTGTGGATTCCTTGGGTTTCTTTCTATGGATTCTCTCTCTCTCTCTCCCTTCCTACCCCACCCCACTCTCTCATCCTTGCTCAATGTGTGTGTGTGTGTGTGTGTGTGTGTGTGTGTGTGTGTGTGTGTGTATGTGTGTTTATGTGCCTAGGCGCAGGTGAGATGTTGGATGCCCTGGAAGTAGAGTTACAGGCAATTGTGAACATTTTTATCTGGGTGCTGGGAGCCAAATTCTGCTCCTTTGCTAGAGAAACAGACCATCTTAACTGTTGAGGGGTCACACTAACCCACCTGTGGAATAGTTCTGGTGAACTTGACCTGTAATAACAAGATAGGCTATTTTTGCTGCCCTGTCCTCAAAAGACAAATAATTATGACAAACTATAATGATATGTGTGTGTGCGTGAAGGTGTGTGTGTGTGTGTGTGTGTGTGTGTGTGTGTGTGTGTGTGTGTGTGTGTTGGCAAACCTTTTGCTTCCTCTTCTAGAAACTAATAAGGTAATAGGAACGCAGACCATGTCCTACTTTCTCCACCTTGTCATTAGTATGTAACTTTAACCTATGAGAACAAATTACCTTTCCGAATTCCTTCTCATTTCTGGAATATGAAGATTCTTTCTTAGCATCGTTTTCTTCCCAAATAACACTACCTCTTACAAGTCCACTTTGTTCTTCTGGAAGCACACAGCTTCTAATGAGGCCCTAAAATATGGAACCTTGATTCTTAAAATGTATTATTAAAGCTGTTTACTTATCTAGCATACACTGTGATAGATTATCTACCGCTAAGTGGCACACACCCACTTACAAATGCCTATCACACCCATGACCTAATACATGTAAGGGGAAGAATCTCCACACAGCCAGCCTTCAGAGTCAAGGATTCTGCTCTTGTGAGTGTGTGACTAGACATGAGATGGAGACAAATAGTCCATAATCCAACACGTCTTCTCTGCTGGGGCTGCCTATCATTTACGAGAGCAATGACCACTGGCGTCTTGGATCCCCAGACTGCACAGCTGCAAGAAGCAGCAACAACTGGCAACTGTCCTGCCTTCATAGCCGGTGTCAGCATGCTGTAATAAGCAAGGGATCTTCAGTTAAGTATTTATAAGCAAATGCTCTGGGATGCTCCAAAGTCTAATAATTAACAGCTACGCACTACAATTAAATTTTATTAGTGCTTTAGATATTCAAGTAAGATATTATCTCTTGTGTATGACAAATGCATGCTCCACGCCAAACCTCAAAGCAGCAATAAGAGCCCGAATTTTATTTTTGTTTTTATTTCTATTTTCTTCTTAATTCCACTCTTCTGCCATCTGTATCTCAAACTACAAATTTCACAGACCATGCAAAGGACCATGGGGAAAAGGCTGGCAAAGGCATCCAAAGCTTTCCCCCAGGCACTCACCAGCCCTTAGAGGGCACCAATAGGGATATACTAAATTAAGGTGATGACATGAGATCTCAACAGTCCTAATTCACAGGCATGGCCCCTTGTGGCCATGCTATTTCATTCAACAGATGTTAATTGAATGTCCACTATGCATGTGGTACTGTTCAAAGGTTTATAAAATTAAGGTACTATAACATCTGTTTTTCCTGGTGTCCTTTCTAACTTTATAGTTTCAGAAATTAAATCTAAGCATATAAAGATCCAGAAGATTGTAAATCAGAGGTGATATTGGGTTATACAAACAAACAAAACATTAACACAGGCAATAAATGCCAAATAAAAGAGGCAAAGGCTGTAACACTTCCTAGACATGAACCCTTGGAACTTCAGCTTTAAGAGTTCCACAGCGCTCATTCTTAAGCGCCAGTGTGAGTCAGAGTTTGTTAAAGCAGACCTCTGGAACCCACTACCAGAGTGGACTGGCTGCAGCCCCAAATTTTATTTCCCTTAACTTTGCACATAAAGCTATTGGTTTATAAACCCATCATGTGACTCAGTGTTCTACAGAAAGCCATTGGAGTCACTGCATGAACAAACAAACAAACACAATGGAAGCAGTAGTCTGGCAAAGTTAATCTACAGAGAGTGGACAAGACTGACTGGACAGAGGTAGACATATTTACAGCTGTCCCCATCAAATGCAATGGTACAGACCATAAACCTATGATGGCAAAAAAAAAAAAAAAAAAAAAAAAAAAAAAAAAAAAAAAAAAAAAAAAAAGAATGGGCTTGACTAAAAAGAACCATCTGTTGATTTCAGCTGGTAGAGATTCTTGATGCATAGAATGCAGGTTAGATGAGGTTATTTAGCTCTGTCGATCTGAGTTCCTTCATAGGTGATATAGACCACCCCTATCCCTTGCATGGAGCTGTTCAGCTTGCCCAGGTTTGAAATCTTTGTAGCCTCCATGTTTCTCATAATACTTGAAATTCCAACTACTTGGGATGCCCCTCTTTAGGTAATATGCTGCCTCCAGAAAGCCTGCTAATGTCAGTATATACTATGCTGTACCCCAGAAACACTGGCTCTTCCTGTCACAAGCAAGAGACAAAAATAAATTTTCTCCTAAAATTCCAGTTGTGGTATTTTGACCCAAATGCTCTCTTTCTGAGTGACTCATTTGGCCCCACCCAGTCCAGCCAGCTTCACTACATGAAGAGGCTGGTTGTAAGCCTGTCTGTAAGCTGAAAGGTATTGGATGGTTTCCAGGACAACTATTCCAACATCCCTTCAAAGGACCCATTAGCTTCACTGTTTCAAGCTAGCCAGGTAAGGCCTCTTAACATCAAGTTCACAGGACTCACCTCTTTCATGGTCCTCCCCTAGCCAAATATCCCAACAGCTTCAGATCACAACCCCTATCTTTTCCTCACCCCAAACTCAAAAGCCATTTCCAATCTTGGTCACAAGTTCACAGAGGTCCCTCCAGCCCTAAAAGCCACTAAAAGCCCTAAAAACCTAAGTCCTAGTCCCTCTTTGCTGTGTTCATCTGTCGTTCATTTTGTGTGTCAGAGGCTTTGTCTTCATATCTTGAGGATACGGCGCCTCTTGACCATGGCATTTGTCATTTTGTCAGCCATCCTTTCTCAAGAGCTCTAGTGTGAATTTACAGCTATTTGTAATTAACATAATAATAATAATAATAATAAGAATAAGAATAAGAAGAAGAAGAAGAAGAAGAAGAAAGAATAAGAATAAGAAGAAGAAGAAGAAGAAGAAGAAGAAGAAGAAGAAGAAGAAGAAGAAGAAATTTATTGATGCCTTTCACTATATTTTGCCCCAAATATAAAGCTTCCACATTCAGTAGCAATGGGACAATCCAACCCAATTCCTTGCCCTCCTCCAACAGCCCACCCATAGCCTGACCCTACTAATGATACATAGTCCAGTTTTGCTCATGTCTCTTAGACTTTCTCTGTCTTCTATCCAGAACTGCTACGAGGAAGAAGTGAAGGGTCCACTGTTGGAAATCCTAAACAAATGTTTGAAATCCTTGCTTGTATGTTCTACTGATACTGTCTGGCAAGCTTTGGGCTAGATACTGAAGATAAAAAAATAATTAAAGACAAATGAATAAATGTGGTTCCTGGTGACATAGATATTTCAGTCTAGTGGACATATGCCAATCCATGACTTCTTAGGATTAAATGAAAGACCAGGAAATTGGTGTGAAACTCTTACAAACTACTTCTGAAGAAGATAAGAGTATTTTCTTAATGAATGCATAGTTCTGTGTGAAAGAGACTCATAAGAAGTTTCTTTTTATAAAGAAAACTATTTACACCAGCTACATTCTGTTTGTTGGCCAGACAGAAAGGCTTTCAGAAGGATTTTGTCATAGTGTAATGCAATCTCTCTGGTTGTTTCCCCAGACGCCTCTCACTCATTGTGGTCTGCCATTAAAGACACTCCTACATGTCAGAAAAAAATGAATGAGGAGAAAGAGAGAAGATCCTTTCCCACCTCCCCGCATTGGTGCTAATAAAAAATGTAGTCATGAAATGTTTCTGATGCAAACATCCACCTCTCCTGTACCAATGAAACTCTGTCATAGGCTCATCTTTTTTTTTCTTGTTTATAAATGTAATGAATACTCATTGTAAAAAAATTTAACCTAAGAAAACATTTTGTAATCTCAATACCCAGTGGTATTCATTCTTAATATTTTGATCTCTCTCTCTGTCTTAATTTTGTATTGCTGTGAAGAGACACCACGATCATGGCCACTCTTAGAGAAGACAGCACTTACCTGGGGGCTTGCTCACACCTTTGAATGTTCAGTCCATGGTCATCATTGTGGGAAGCAGACAGGCACGTGTACTAGATTGAACAGGTCTTGCCCACATAGATTCATGTGTTTGAATGCTTGGACACACGAAATGGTACTTTATTGAAAGAGGTGTAGCCTGGTTAGAGGAAATGCATCACTATGTAGGTGGGCTTTCAAGCTGTGCCCAGTGTGGAGGTCCAGTCTCCTTCTTGCTGCCTTTAGGGGATCAAGATGTAGCACTCTGTGCTGCTCCAACACCACATATGCCTGAACGCTGCCATGCTTCCCACCATGATGATAATGGACTAAACATCTAAAATTGTAAGCCAGCCCCAGTGAAATGGTTTCTTTTATAAGAGTTGCTTTGGTCTTGTTGTGCCTTCAGAGTAAGAAAAAGATACTAACTAAGACAGCATGGCACTGGAGCAGTAGCTGAGAGCTTTACATTCTTACTTGCAGGCGGCAGGCAGAGAGAGACAGATTCTGAGCCTGGTATAGGCTTGTGAAACCTCAAAAACCAACCCTGGTAAGACACCTCTTCCAACAAGGACATATCTACTCCAACAAGGCCACACCTCCAAATCTCACTAACTAGGGACCAAGCATTTAAACATCTGAGCCTGTAGGGCCCACTCTCATTCAAAAGGCAACACCCTCCCATGGTATTTTTCTGTGCACACAAGCCCACAAACATGTATAATCATTGTCCACACTTATGATGGCAACAGCTCTGTATTTTTATTCTCCTCTCACCATTAGATAAACACTCACCAACGTAATTAAATATTATTTTATAATGTGTCTCCATACTTATAATGAGGTAATTTCTCCCACTAATCTAAGTTCCAATCTTTTATGACAGGAAGACAGGCATACTTACTTCTCATTTACTCCAAATGTTATCTTGTGAATACTGCAAAGGAATGGACAGTGGAAGAGAGGAAAGCATCAATAATAGCAAAGTGACCTGAAAACTAAGAACTGCAGGGATCTCAGAAGGTGAGAGGGTGAAGTCCATGCCTCTCACTTGTCCAAACAGCTGGGGATTTGAGATCTGGTTGGCTGCATAAGACCTGCACAAGATCAAGCAGGTCAACGTTCCAGCTTGGAGCGGGAAGGATTTTTTTTAATATATTTTATTAATTTATTCATATTACATCTCAATTGTTATCCCATCCCTTGTATCCTCCCATTCCTCCCTCCCTCCCATTTTCCCCTTACTCCCCTCCCCTATGACTGTGAATGAGGGGGACCTCTTCCCCTCGTATATGTTCATAGGGTATCAAGTCTTTTCTTGGTAGCCTGGGAAGGGTTTCTCAGACTAAGGGAACTATGGACACTTAATAGCTTCTGAAGGATCGACAAATTTCTTCATGGGTTTGGCTCCTGGTGAATCAAACTCAATCCATCAGATTGACCCACATCTGTCAGTATATGGGCAGTATTAGTTGGACTTCAAGAGTTTTTATTATTATTATTATTGGGAAAGAACATGAGCATACAAAGTTGGGAGAGAAAGGAGGAGGTGGGTGGATCTGAAGGTAGAGTTAAGGAGAGGAGTAGGGGGTGAATATTATCAAAATGTGCTTATGAAATTCTCAAAAGATTAATAAACTTTTAAAAATTTCTAGTAGAGTCTGTTCTCCTGACTATACACTCATCCTCAGGGTATGAAAATAAGGGAGTAACATACAATGTCGGCACAAATGGCACATAACAAACTAGTTTGGCAATTATATATCCTTTAAAATTGAAGGAACCAATTGCAGAACTCAGGATACAGAGACAGGCAGATTGCTGTGAGTTTGAGGCCAGCCTGCTCTACAAAGAGAGTTCTAGGACATCCAAGGCTACACAGAGAAACCCTGCCTCAAAAAAAAAAAAAAAAAAAAATCAAAACTGAAGGGACTGTTCTTACATTGACGTGAGCACCCGTGTGATGTTCTTTATAAAAGCAACATTAAGTAGCTCTTTTCAAAAACATATGTGACACATGTGAATTCTTCAGATAACGAAGCTGCCTGGAAGTCAGACAACAGCTTGCAGGCATCAGTTCTTTTCTTCTACTGTGTGAGGCCAAGGATCAAACTCAGGTCACAAGTCTTAGAGGTTAATGTCTTTAGCCATCGAGAACCCTCACCAGCCCAGATTGGAGAATATATCTTAGTGTTTTAATAACTGTGATCTAGAATATAGATATTTTTATTAACTTGGTCATAAAATCAGAACACAATTACCCCAAATGCTATCTGGTTTTTACCTAAGCAAGCCTCTCAGGTGAGTGCATAGGCAGAGGATCATCTTTTGCCCAGTTTGAGAGATAATGTGGACAGCATCTACAACCATATAGGAGACAAAAATCTCTGAGTAGATCTGTGAGGACATTTCTAGACAGAGTTCGCTGAAGTGGGAAGACCTGCTCTAAATATGTGTTACCAGGCTGTGGCTTAGGGCCCCAGAGTGAGTTCAAGGGGGAAGACATTGCCTGCCCCCACTTTTTCCCTCCCCTCTCCTTCCTTGTCCACTGGGGCCTCAGCTGCTTCATACCTCTGCCTCCATGACTTCACTTCCAGAATACCCTCAAACCTTGAGCTAAAATAAAGCTTTGCTTCTTTATCCTGATTTCTGTCAGGTATTTTGTCTCAGCAACAAGGAAAATAATACACCTAGTTTCACAGATAGTAGGTCATTAACATTCTGCAAATGGTAAGCAGCTCATAGAAGGTCACAGAGTTAGTCAAAGATCGTCTCAGAAAATGTACTTTAAGCATCTTATATACAAATGGGGTTTGTGTAGATTCTATCCTATTTGAAAACTGGCATTTCATCTCACTCTGTCAGGAAACGCATTTTAAACGGAAGGCCGAGGGTGACCAAGGCTATGACGGCTCTAGAAACCATATTTTGTGACCAATGATGGATGAAGGAGCTGGTATAGTCAGTCTAGGAAAACAGCATCAAGAGGAGAGGAGAGAGCTCTTTTAGTGTTTGAAAGGCGGCTATCAAATGGACATGGGCTTGTTCTGTGTTGTTGCAAGTATCAGGCAGGAGCAATGCACAGAACGTCAAAAGAAACAAGTCCCTACCCAGTAAGGGATTTGTCTTTGAGCCTGTTGAACCGTTCAACCATAGAAAGAGCAGACTGTTATCTAGTGAATGCTTCTACACAGGGTACATTTAGGGAAAAAACTGTCAGGGATGCTATGATGACTTTTTGGTTTCTGTATCATCACTCTGTTTTTCTTGGATCACTCCTGCAGTGTAGAGTGCACAGACGGCAAGTGAAGAGATACTACTATGGTGCCAGGTGCTTCCAAAATATGTTTCCCAGATAATAAAAACTGTCTTGGGTTAGAGAGAGGGCCAAACGGAATGGGGGACCTCAGAGGCCTCACAGGAGGAGCCTGGGAAACTTTGGCACAGGTTTGAGATGCACTTCTGTAAACACCATTTCACTTCATCCTTAGAACGCCCCTGGAGGGTAGATGAGAACACTGGGGCTCAGACTCACTTAGCAGTAAATTCAGAGTCACATTAGGCAAGGACCTAGGCTCTGGAAGTTTATCTGAAGTTGATGACCATACTCCCTAGACCTGTACAAGAGAAAGAAGAAAACGAGTTCCTAGAAGTCAGGTTGCATTTTTAAGGAAATCAGTTGGTGTCATAGCAAAACAGATCTAGCTATCCAATTCCCTTATGTAAAATGGGGCATCATATACAAATAATCATGTGTACATTAAATAATGTCTGGAGCACTTTGCATATCAATTACGATGTGTGCATTGTTGTTATTTTGTTTATTTTTAGGGAATGATGAGGAGAGAAAAATGTGCCTGATTGTTCAATACATTCACACATATATTTTTAACACAAGCATTTTCAATCCAAGTCTGTTTGAATCCACAGAATGCTGGGTCCATACATGAAAAGGTCTAAGCATATTTATATTGATGGCAGAATGTGGATGGGGGGCTTGGAGTTGGCTGTATTAAGATTGAGGCAAGAGCTATACTGAGGTCACTTGTTATCTTTTGTGAATAGTTATGAAAAGGGTGTACTCACCAAATAAATAATTTCAATGTGATTACAAAGAGAACAACATTTTAATGCACTTAGCAGAAGCAATTTACATGCATACAATTAATGTGCTAATTTCAGTGATCTTTAGCTATTCATTAAAACAGGCCTGGCAGGTCCTGTACTTGGCAACACTCTGTTAGTCATTTCCTGCTATTACTTTATGTACTCAAAAGTAATCAGCCATCTATAATTTAAGACTTTTCAGTAATTAAATAGCCCTTTCTCTAATTATGTCAAAATTAGAGAGGTTAGTGTGTGGATAAATATGTTTGTACTTGGTACATGTATTCGGAGATGGCAGTTTCTCTGTATGGGGCAACAAAGACCAATAGAGCCTTAACTTACAGTGGAGGGAGCTGTCATTAGAGGGAGCAAGAAAGGCCTTTTGACTTCAAGGCTCAGTCATGGTAGAAGAGGATTTTTATTGTGATGTTCTATACCAAGTCTTATAAATGTGGTGAAGTCTGTATGTATTGCCTACAAGGACCATCTGGTTTTTGTTTTTCAGGCTCTTGCCTGAGAAATGAAATAGAACAAAGGATCCAGCAGAAAAAGAGTTAAAGGTTGTGTTTGCAGGAATGTGTTGGCTGACATTGATCAATGGGCAATTTTGTGATCCTACGTTTATTCACATGAAGGGTTCAAAAAAACAGATCAATAATGAAGCAGTGGTGAAGATGCCAAAGAAAAGGTGATTAATGAAAAATATGGTGGAGGTGCAATCTGCCATGTCGTGTGAATGCTCCCTCATTCAGCACCCTATAAATAAATATGCATCAGAGGGAGAGAGAACACTTCCTTGGAATGTCGTTGGAGCCAGGCAGAATCTCATCAGACCTCATGCTTCAAAGATCAGCTCCTCACGTCCAAGAATCAAGCCTCAGTCCCCTTGTGCGCAGTCTCGGCAAGCAGCCCCCCTCCTGCATTATGCATGAGCCTGACATCGTGCAACATGAACGGAGTTCTAAAACAGGCCTCCAATTTTTTATTTCCTGTGTTATGTTTTAATTATACCATTTCAGGCAGAATTTGTCTACAATGTCTTGTTACGTTTCTTCATATAACTCATAATTATGACAGCAGTGGTATAACCTAGGACAGTATACATGGACAAGGATTTCTCACAGCTTTGAAAGGATCTGTTGCCTTTAAAGCCATTGGTTTGGTACATTGTCCTCAATGTGTAGATTTCACCTGTAGTGATGAGCATGAAGGCAGACCCCCCCCCCCAGCTCATCACATCCTGCAAGTGATAATAACTAAGAATGAGCTGTGCTGAAAATGAATACAAATCCAAAGACAACTCAGCATTACTGTGTCAAGCCTGTCTCTTCTTGGACAGGAACACTCAATATTTCAAACACCACACCCCAGGAAGGGCTAACTAGAAGTAGTCTTGTGAGGGAGTGCAAGCACTCTCTCTTTCTTGTCTTGGGTCTGGCTCTTCCTCTTGCGGAAGCCCAGCCTCTTGTCCTCATTGGCCCCTGTTCCTGAGGCTGAATTTGCAATCATTCTTTTACACACAGGAAAATGTCATGTGAGAAATCTGAATTTCTTCATTGCATCTGTACCTAGTCTTCTTTGTTATCTTGGAATATGTCCTCTATCCAAATGATTTTGTCAATCAGTAAAGAATCAGGGCAAACCATTTTATTCCCAGGGCTCCCTGTTTTTAATGGTGCAGATAGAGGCTGTCTCTATGGTGCATTAAGGTTAAAATGCAATGCTTTCAATTAACCTCTTAATTTGATCCATGAAAGCATTGAAGAAGACAGTTCTTTTTAATTTCTACTAGGGAGTTTCAGCGTCTACTGATAGCCAAGTGATTACCATATATGTTCCTTTCCATGAACTGATGTAGACACATCCAAGAAAACCAGGTTTGCATAAAACACTTTACATGTGCAAAACTTTGTACTCCTGCCTGAGCAAGGATATCCAAGTAAGCAAGCAGACATCAAGGCTTCAATCCAGCTCAGACCCTATTTGCCTCCCTAAGAAGAGACAAAAGCATCTCCATGATCTTCCCTAGCTAGCCACAGGAACATCTTCCTCTTACTCACTAAAGGTACCAAACAACTCCTAAGACCCATTAGAACATGAAATTAGTCTTGTCTGCCTCTATTTCCTCAAAACAAAAGGGGTGAATGGAAGAACATTCACAGATTTACATTATTGATGTGTTTCAAGCATTTTGCTAAAATTGAAACTGCAAAGCCAGCAGACTCTGTCAAAATTAGTGAGCTACACTTCTGAAATATTGCTCTCCTGCTTAAAATGATTTCATCAGTCAATACATAGTTGGGGGCTTTGCTTGGTGAAAAGAGTTTTCTTTAAAGATTTCATTGTTTTAATAGTCTAGACAGGGGTTATGTTTACCATACCTTTGTATAAAATTATATTAAGTCTTGGGGCCACTCCTGGGAGTGGTGTGCTTCAGGTGCACACAGTGGAAGAGGGAACTGGATGGTGTAGCACAGTGGTTCCTAGACTGGAAAGGGCTTTGGCATCACCAGGAGTCATTTCTAAGCAAACACTGCAGGACCCATACTGCAGTTTCTGAGTCAAGAGTACAAGCTAAAATTCAGTCATCTAACACATATCCGGGTAGTGCTAATGCTATTCATCCAGGGTCAAAAGTATGATAGTTTAAACTTTGAAGGATCTACCCTTTTAAAAAACTTAAGTGAAAAATCCATTATCCTGCAAGTGCATCAAAGGTATGGCCTTAAGAACCTAACACAAGAGAAAAAACAGCTTGCACTAAAGATTAAATAACAGAAGTGGGGAGCAGTGTGACACAGATTACATTGGTGTGAGGTTCTCTGCCTAATATGACCATCTCTGGGAGAGGTACTAATGGGCCTGCCAGGACAGAGAAGCAAGGTGGAGGCCTGCCCTATTGATTGCACATTTGCTTTTGTCCCTATAGTCATTTTTTTTATATATAGAAAATCACAATGAATCACTATCCATCTTTGTTGGAATTCTGCCTAAGGTGTGAAATAAATATTCCAATAACAAGTTTTAATAGAGTCTCTCTAGCTTCTGATTAGAGAAACACACTTAATTTGTGAGTCCCATCCATTAAAAATTGCCTTTGTGCAGGAACACTTACAGAAAAAAAATCTTAAAATAACCCTCCATTTGTGACAACTCAAAGCATACTGTGTGAGATGCCCCCCTTTGTTATCCTCTCCCACATATTACTCAAGTACTAGCCTGTATGAAATGATTTGATCTTGCCTGTGCATGTGTCAGCCACTGTAGTGTGAAAGGCAGCCATTTTAACCTGTGTGCATCACTTCGTAACCCATATGGCCACTATTCCACTAGGGCGATTAACATAAACCAGTCCCGTCTACACATGCTGAATGGCCACCAGCCACTGGTCACTTGTCCACAGCACAGACACAGCAGCTTTGGCCTTAACTTTGCCTCTCTCTCCTTTCTCCTTGCTTCCACCTGCACTACCAATGCGTCTCATTTTTTTTTCCCTTAAAAGAAACTCAATTCTCCCACTTTCTCTGTCACATAAAGAAAGAATTTAATGAGGCAATCTGTTTTCTGAATGGTGGAAGAGGAGACTCCCAGTATTTAATTAGAGCTTATTTGAAAGAGTTATCTTAGTCTTCTGGACCAAATCCCCCAAGGGAAATTATGATGCAATTGTTTGATGTCTTTCACTCAGGTGGTTGCCTCACCTTTGTAGTTTAGTTATGTCTGGGGTGGGAGGTGGGGGGTCAGACAGCTAGGCTTGTGTTGATTCCCATGAAGGCAGCATTGTCTCGACAGTTTGATCCCAGTTTTGGAAATCAGGTTTTTCTGGCTTTGAGCTACTGACACATCTGTCTCTGCGTTTAAGGCCAGTCTTGCTTGGGAAGCTGTTTCCTTTGATGTGGCTGTCAGGCTAACACAGCCATCACTGTAGCTAGTACATTTTCCTCCTTTTATGAAAGGTACCCATGGAAGGAAGTTATCTGGTTTTCGTGGTATCATGGGAAATGAGAATCGCCAAATAATATTTTATGAAATAATCTACCGAAAATTTTTAATTGAAGAAGAGTAGTTGTGCTCCTAAAAGGGGAATGTGAAATAGAGCTGGAATTTTACACATAATGTGCAAAAAGGATACAAGAAAATGAGGGAAGGCATCTTTTCTTCATATGACAAGTCAAAGCTAGAATAGTAAGTGACAGGATTGTAAAAGAATCCTATCTGCCTCCTTATCTTAGATTTTCTTCTGGGGGGACATTTTTAGCTCCTCAATTCTGAAGTGATGACAATAATAAGAATAAAAATAACAATGCACAGGGATGGCTGCTAAGGCAGAACCTGGAATTTTCTAAAGAGAGACACTATATTGTTAAAACCTGCCAATCAATCCCTCCTCTTCTTCTGGTGGAAACGTTAATTGGGAAAAACAATTTTTAGTTAAATAAGTAAGAGATAAATCAGCATCTATTATTCTGATATAAAAGTACCGTGGGCTTCCTTTCTATTCTCAGCCCGACTCCCAGTGAAGAGGCTGGTCCATTTTGCTTGCCATGGAATGCAGAGTTCCAGGATGAAGTGATGGATATTGGCAAGTTTCGCAGGTGATTTCCAAGGGGGTCGGGGGAGGGGGAACCCTGTGTTTGCAGGAGCCTTGACCCCTGCTCCCTCTGAAATTCCAGTTTGTCTGAACACCTCTAAAAGGCTAAAGCTAATGTATCTGGCCTTGGCTGGAGGTTTAGGTCCCATGAGTTACTCAGACAGAAAAGTTACCACAGAAACCAAATTCTACAACAGAGATGGAGGTTCCAGGCTAGACATGGATTATCTTCCACAGTAATTACTTATGAAGGAAACTTGCCTAAGCCAGGCACCCTGCCCTGTGGGTTTTCCATGGAGCCTGAGAAGCTGTGTGGGTAAGTGTGTGAGGGCATGAAGCTAAGGGCTGAGTGATATTAGTTAGGATCCTGCTGTCTGCTGGCATCGGAGGAGCATGACCTCGCATGTGCTTCCATGTCCTGAATTCCATCCGCGCAGAAGAGGAAAACATCATCCCATCACTTAAACATACAAGACTATTTAGTGAGGTCAAAGGTTGCAGCCAGCCAGCCAGCCAATTGATTTCCTTTTGACAAAATTTGACTATGACTCTTACTAACCACAGAATCTAAATAGCCTATGGGCTACTAAGTTGTGCCAAGTTAGAGATATTCTTGGAAGGTCAAGATAATAGCTGATCCAGAACATACCTAATTGAATACAGAGGAGATAGGGTCATGTATGTTTTCCGTAGGGTTCATAAATGCTGGTAAATTTGTACAAATGTCATATATACGTTAAAATTACTCAAACATACTTTATGCAAGAAACCATTACAATTTACATATCATCTCATCTAATGTTTACTACATTTTATTGTACAAGAAAAATTATTTCAACAAAAGATCACAGAAATACTAAGTAAAGAGCAAGGATTCAAACCATGGTAAGTGTAACCACAGTTGTCAAGAAAGTTAGCATTAACAATCTCAAATTTCAAATGCTATTATGAAAGCCTCTTAGAATAGGAAATAATAATTTGTCAAGGCCCTGCTCATTTAAGAGGTTAGCTAAATAATATGTTAAACGCCTCACCCAAGGGATAGTGTTGATTTGTTAGAGGGTAAAAATGCAGTTATATATAGAAATTTCATTTTCAGAGGACTATTTCTAGAAAATTCTGAGGGGAGGCTAATGAATGATATTGTCAATATATTTGATATTTTACCTCTCTGCATGTCTTATTCTCAACAGCTGGACTTACAGGCCTCAAGCTTGAATAGAATTGAAGTTCAGCTTGATAACTCTAAAAGGTTTATTTCTGAAAAATAAAATGAACATTTTTGAAACATTGGCAATAATGCAAGCTTAGAAAATGTGTTTCTCATTATTTCCCATTTCTGTCACTGGTCTTATGTGCTCCCTGTATACCTATTAAGACCTGTGGTCATTCCTTTTTTTCTTCTTCTTCTTTTTCTTCTTCTTCTTCTTCTTCTTCTTCTTCTTCTTCTTCTTCTTCTTCTTCCTCTTCTTCTTCTTCTTCCTCTTCTTTCGTCTCTGCAGTCACTGAATCATTAAGGCCTGTCACTCTTCACTAGTTATTTAATTATCTCACATCCAAAAGGTGGTTTTGCTTTCTCAGCTATACCAATATACATTCTACCAATGGCCATCTCTATACAATATTCTAAAACTATAATTCAGCCTTCTTATCCCCTTCCCTTTGGTAGCCCTCCCACACAATCATAAAAATGAATCCTCTAAATATTACTTTGTGTACGACAGTTTAATGGTGCTCCTCGGCTATTTAAAAAACAGAAATGCTTAATTTACTATAGGGTGAGGCTGCAATAAACCTACAGAAATAAGGGATAACATGTTGCATATAATATACTAAACAGAACAGTTTAATCTAGCCTATTTTAAACATGCTCACAACACTTACAGTCACCTGAAATAGAGCAAAACCATTTAAAATTGTCTAGTATCCAATCTACTTTATAACAAAGCCTTGAATACCTAATGTATATGTGGTGAAGGAGAGGAGAATTTTACTATTATAAAGAACTTTTACTTCATTTCTCTAACAAAAGTGTTCCTTCTCTCTTGCTTGCTATGGATACTAATCTCTCAAACCTCTTCCAAAGTTCAGGTTAGATTGCTTCTTCTACAGTAAACTACCAAGGTCAACTCAAATAAAAGATGCAGACCATCATAAATGACCTGTATTTATATCACTTGTTTAATACAAAATTATTTACTGAAATGTGTGTAGTAATGGGTAAAGACACACACACACATATGTAGTGAAAAACAATTGTAGCTACATGAAAGTAAAAAAAAATATGTACATGTATATAGTGAATCCCTGGGATATCCCTTGATATATATATATATATATATATATATTATGTAAATATACTATATAGAATGATTCATATCTATGACTCATAAAGTTTCATATTTGGATGAAATTTACCAAATGTGATAGCGTGGAGTGATAGCAGCTGATTGCTAATAGTCAGGTTGGACTGACTTTCTATTTTGATTGTTACAAAAATAAACAATCAAACAAACAAAAACCCTCCTTTCCCCTAAAGACATAAGGTGAATTTCTAGTGTAGTGTCTAAATCAGCTCTGTTCTTCCTCAGAGATGTCTACAATTAGCACAATCCTTCAGTGTCTGTAGATGTATATACTAGTGTCACCACATGACTTTGTAACTCAGATAGATTTTACAGTTTATACCAAAAGAAAAACAAAAAAAGATTCTTTAATGACCAGTGACATCCTTTTGGTTGACAAAATTTTTCCTTGTTATAGCTAGCATCTCCTACACCTGGCCCATTAGCAAGTGGGAGTGCTAAGGGATACCAAGAGTTGAAGAAAAAAATTAGAACAAATACTAGTCATTTCAGTACTGACAGGTACAAGGTAGCCTGGATTTTTAAATTGGCTGTTTTCAGGCAGATAGAAGCTATTGCTGGTAAGATCAAAGAGATATGTCCCATAGCTTTCCTGGACGGCAGGTGTTGATGCTAGGGAGAAAGTTTGACTGTTTTTCATAGATGGAGGCCACTTCCTTTCCCTTAAATGGCTAACATCTTTCACCTCTCCTGGATGAGTATAGTTGCTATGAATTCTTCCATGTCAGCTTAATGAGAACTATCAGGGGTTCTACCACTGAGATTCAAACCTGGGGGGACGCTGTGGATACGAGATCTGGCTGCTAACACACTTGCATTCTTGAGCCTCTGGAAAGACAATTTCTCCTTTTAAAAAAAGTAATCAGGCTCAAAGTCTCACCAGACAAAGCCAGATGGGTGTCAGCCATTCAGGCCCTCCTGAGACTCTTATCTGGACCACAAAGAGACAGAAGATTCTCAGTTAAAACCAAAGGGCCCTGGAGTGAAAGTCACTACTCTTTTGAAAGAATTTCCAAGAAAACCCAACCAGTGAGAGCCAAGAGCTCTCCAGCAACCTTTCCTTATAGAATGACTCCATTTCAATGACAACAGCAGTACCCGGCAGGAGAGACAGCAGGCCAGAGAGACCAGCAGGGCTGTGTGAGCCACATGGGAGTCTTCTTCTTTTTGTACCTCAGCAGAAGTAAAGGTACTGTGAGGGATAGAATGGAAGCGCAGCCGATGAGACAGGACACCAACTCTTAAAATGACCTTATTTCCACTCAGGCTGGCCTGCATGGAATACAATACTCAGGGTGGCATGTCAGCAACACAGCTTCTATCCATCAATCATTCCAGAACCTCATATTTAGTTAAATTAATTTTATATGGTAAGGAGTAATATTGTCTTCCTTTCAGATGAGAAACCTGAGTCTTCATGAGATGAAGTTATTGGTCCAAGGCTAAGAGATGACGATCAGTTGTAGCCTTGGGATATGAACTCAAAATTGAGCTTCCTGAGACTCATGGGGAACCAATCATGGGTTCTATAGACTGTTCGTTTGCAGTATGTGATAAGTGAGTTTATTAGAAACAATGAATAGAAATTCCATGTTCCAACAAGGTCCAGAATTCTGTGGCCATTTAACATTCCCTGAGCACTCACCCGAGAGTCTACATAGTTTGTAATGGGACATCCTGGGACAGGCAGCCTGCCATCTGGACAAACAGGTTAAGTCAGCTCTGACTATACTATCTCTGAGACTGTGTGGTGCCCAATGGTGAGATGACACATTTGGGCATTTTTTTATGTAGATAGAGGCACAGTGAGATAGAGTCTCTCTGAATGTTGCAAATTGGGAAGGCTCAATTCTTGATGTGCTTCCCTGGGCTAGACTTCGGAAGATTTGAATCTTCCTGAGTTTTTCCCGGAAATTCACTTCCTCACTCTGGACATCAGTTTCTTTTATTATAAAATGATGGAGATGGAATAGCTTACCTGTCAGTTTTTCTTTTAAATTAGGAAAGACACTAAGAAAATTGAAAACACTCCTTTTATGTTATTTCTATTATTTTATTTAGAGAAAGAAAGGGTGAGTGATTTCAGGACTACATTAAATCTTCCTTCGTTGTGTTAAAACACCCACTGGATATTTTATGGGCCAACCTACGAAGCAGGCTCCTCCAGTCAGGACTTAGTGTGTGAAAGGAATGAAGTGGCTATTCCCAGGGGGCCCTGAAAGTGACTCTGTCAGCTGACACTCGGGACACACTTCTTGACCTTGTACATGTTGAAACGTCAAGACTGGCCTCCTTTAGAGGGAAGTGAAACTTTATCCCTTAGAAGATGTGAAAAGAAGCAGGACAAAGAAAGCCTTGTTCTTATAACACCGTGCATTGTGAAGAAGAGCAAGCAAGCAAGCAGAGGACCTGGTGGGAATCCCCAGGGGCTGGAAAGAGGCTGACCTCCAGCTTTCTATTCTTGTGAATTTCTGTATCTCAAACTTTTTGTAACAAGCAGCAGGTCCCTGAGGAACGGGAGAATTGAAATACAACAGGTGGTTGGGCTGGCTCTGACCAGCAGATGCAGAAGACATGTTCTGTCGCCAAGATCACCTACCGTGTCTGCGTGTGCTCCAGCTCTTCCCCTCTGTGTCAGTCTCTCTGTGTCTGTTTCTGTGCATGTGTGCATGCACACACGTGTGTGTGTGTTGTAGGTTTTCTCCCTCTCCCTCTCTCTGTCTCTGTCTTTCTGTGTGTCTCTGTCTCTCTCTCTGTCTCTGTCTCTCTGTCTCTCTCTGTCTCTCTTTCTCTCTCTTTCATACACACACACAAACACACACACACACACACACACACACACACACACACACACACACACACACACTTTTTCCTGCCCAGGACTTTAGCTAGGGCACTATGAGGCATGCTGAGGAAGGTGGCTTTCTACCCTGCTCAGTGCAAAGAGTTCCCCATAAAGTAAGGCACAAGAGGAGACATTCAACTGTGCTTTCACGTTGTCAGTTCCCTAACTCTGTACCCAATTAAGCTCTACCTGTAGGCTGACATGCACAGAAAGCTAAACAAGAAAACAAAGCATCCTGCAATGCAGTAATGACACAAGAACACGTCCATGCAAGAATCATTCAATTATCCCACCTTAATATAAACAAAACCCAACACACCACCTGAGAGAGAGAAAGATACTGGCCGTTATGACACTATTACACATAGACTTTTATAGCATCAGACCTAACAGAACGTCTAAAGATGATTCCAAGTAAAGAAAACTGAGAGAAGTGGAATGAATCTTGTGATCTCTGCTTTATGAAATGTCATCATTTTTTATTGAACCTTTAGTAAAAATTAGGCATGGTAAGAATAAGAATGGCCATTGCTCCATCCCTCACAGTACTTTCAGCTTACTGCATAAAATAGGTGAATAAGCAACCAAGTGAAACAGAGGGTTAGGCTCTAAACAAGAGAATACCAGAAAGGAAAGGAGAACCATGAAGGGATGGCCTCCATAGTCAGAGCATGTCACCTGGGCAGCAGAAAATGGAGAAGCGGGGCCTTTTCTTAATGATTTTGCTTTTTTAAAGAAAAGAATTAGTCTTACGTATGCATATGTGGGAGGAGAGTGTGCACGTAAGTGCGGGTGACAATTCAGGCTGAGGCGTGGCATGCCACTGGAGTAGAATGGCAAGCAGCTGTGAGCTGCCTCCTGTGTCTGCTGGGGACCAACCTTAGGTCCTCTGCAAAGCAACATGAGTTCTTAACTTCTGAGCCACCTCTTCGACCTCTCTTATACATCTCTTAATATTGCAGTTTGTAAACAAAGGCATTAGAGCAGAAAGGGAATAAATCACTTGCCCAAGCTGAAAGCGACAGAAATCCCCGTCTGCCTGCAATCATTATTTAGGAAAAGGTTGCCTTCTTATATTATCTTATAGACTCAATACTTGCTGCTAATAGCTAAACTATTATTGTTTTTCAGTAATCATTTGAGAAATGAATGAGATGTTTTAAAGTATAAAATATGGCTTAAAAGAAATCGAGTATGATGAGATTGGGAAAACGGAGTTTACAGAAGCAGACACACAGATTATCCTAAAGCCATTACTCTTACGTAATCTTCAAGGTCCTTGAAATTCTATTACTGGCCCATGCTGAACTAATCCCCTGTGCTTTAATAATGGGGTTGGAAAAATAAGGTCATATGACTCACAAATTTGCACAAACACCATAAAAGATAAATCTTTGGGGATGTTCCCATTAGTTCATCTTCTGCTCCCTCAAATTCAACCTCATCCCTGCAAAATATTTTTCTTTATGACTCAATTTAATCTCATGCTATGATTCCAAACACTTTGGTGTTAGTCCTGACATATAGACTTAGTTATAACATGATGCTTGTTCCATAATATCTATACTGTATGACAAAACTTTCTTTTAAATACTCAAATTATTTAAGAATTGTATTTTTTCTCAATGTCATTCTTATTCAGTTAAATCTGACTATGTTTTCCCCTAGGATTACTTCACAGGATCCAAAATATGGCTATTCCTTTATCTGTATAGAATACTAGATTAAAAGTATTACTTATGTTTCCCTATAAAGTTGAGACAAATCACAAACTTACCAGGTTGTAATTAATCCAGTCAATAAAAGGTAAAGCCAAAATTTCTTAAGATTGTTTATAGTGAAAGTGTCTGAGATTCTATTCTGAAGCTACACTGTCTGGTAAATCTGTACATCCTCTAGTGAATGAAGCCCTGCATGAGAGAATATTTGGCTTGAGCTGGGTTACTCTGTTCTAAGCACTCTGATGTACCATGTCTCCTCAATAGTGTTTGTATTGCATAAGAGATTCAGCCATTCCCCCAGATCCACACTGCAGCCTATTGGACCCCACCAAACTTAAAATGAATAAAGTGGAGTGTTTTCATCCTATGAAACTGACAACTCTTTCTGAAGAGAAACCATAACACAAATATAACTTATAGAAGATTTTTCCCTCAAAACTACATTTCTCAGAAGTGAAAAATAATAATCAACTTTGAAAATGATTCACTGTGGTCTTGCAGCTCAAGAATTCAAGAAGTTAAAGATACCATGGGCATTAGCTTTGTAAGAGAATAAGACCAAACATAAAGGTTTATTTAACATTTGTCCAAAGTAACCTTTTCCCTGCTCCACCCTGATGCTACTCTGCCTTCAAGTGCGGGGGGGGGGGGGGGGGAGGAATACAATATTCCTTGAAAAGTTTGAGTGTAATTTCTTGGTGTTGATGCTCTTATATTTATATTGTTTTAATTAAATTTGTTCATTGGAAATTACATGCATGCACATAATGCATCCTGATCTTACACTTGTCAACTCCCCAGTCACATTCCCTTCTAAACTATTTCCCATATCATGTTTTCTCTTGTTTAGTTGACCCATTGATTTTTAACTAAGACTGTTTGAGTAGCCGTGGGTTTAGACCTCCCTGCCAGAGCTTTGTGGGCTCAAAAATGAAGATACCGGCTCTCCATTCCCCAGAATCTACCAGTAGCCACTAGTTCATCAGGGAGGGTAAGAGCCCATGAGCCCAGCCCAATGCACCCAATTCACTACTAACTGTCTAAAGACCAGTCTCTGCCAGACTCAATGCAAATACCCACAGCTGCTTTGAGCTCATGACTGTTTCATGCCCTGAAAATAGCATTGCTCCTCTTCCTTCACCACCATTCACTGGAGAGAGAGAGAGAGAGAGAGAGAGAGAGAGAGAGAGAGAGAGAGAGAGAGAGAGAGAGCGCTCTGATTAAGGCAAACCCTATCATTTGTCCTGAGTCAGCTCTTGCCCAGGCTACTTGCACAACCTGATCCATGTCTTACGAATCATTTCCAAAGCAAGTTCTCTGACCTGGAAAGGTCTATTCAAGGGCTTCTCTCATAAACTTCTATAAACCCTGTGCACAGTTCACAAGCTGCATTGACTGACTCAGTCGCACTGTCTTTGAGTTGCTACTTGTCCTTCAGAACAAGATGCATAGCATACTCAACAGGGTGTTCTTTATGCCTGTATTCGGGACAAAGAGCCTGTCCAATAAATGTTCGTTTGGATAAGTAAATGAGAAGCAAACAATATATATTCAAAATATAATAAATTCTTTCTATGTACATTTAGAAAGTTGCATCTTTGGACCTTCCGATTCACTCTCCACCCTATATTTTAATGTACAAAGATAATCTAATTTTGGCCTCTTTGAAAAATCTGGCACCTAGATTTTGATTTTCAGCATTATGGATTCTACCTTACCAAAAGGTTATATATATATATATATATATATATATATATATAATATTAATATATATATGTATATATATATATATATATATATATATATATATATGTATAATATATATTATATATTATATATACTTATAGTATATGTCTACATACAAAAAGTTACTCAAAAAACAATGGCAAAGGCTTATGAAAACAGTAATAAATGTATAATCTGAAACTCAGTGATTGTTTTCTACTGTGACTGGGGTGTATAATTCTTTCTTCAGGCAAGGGGCTGTCAATAGGCAGCTTCCAGAAGTAATGAATGTTTGCAGTCATAATTTCATGGGTTGACTGAAACTTAATAGCCTTTATTTCCAATTTAGTTTGTGATGTGTTCCAGTAGAAGTAGTCGCAAATGAAATATAGTCGATCATAATACTATTTAACCCTCTATTCTTTTGTTAATCATTCAATGGTGTTTGTTTGGGTTTATGTGCCTAGCTGTGGCAGACTGTGTGAGGCACCTTCATTCTTCTCTGCTGCTTCTGGCTTAGGCTTTCTCAGTCTAGTCGCCAGTACAAGGAGGAGGTTGTCCAGCAACTGTCTCAGAGATGCTTGCTTTGTCTGTCAAAGCCAACTGTTAGTCATCTGTTATTAAAGTATGGCTACCAGCAAGAAGTAGAAGAGGAAACAGAGCGATACACTCCAGGGTTGCTTTTTCTGCATATTATCCAAAGATGAAATTAGGACAAATGTTAGGATTCACAAATTAAATTCTTGTTATCTATATCTGTGGAAAAGTCTGACTACTTAGGATAGACTGTTCCTGGGTTAGTGTTTAAAGATCCACATACACAAGGATGACAGAGAACTTTGTTACCACACAGAACGTGGTCAGCATTCTGGGAGAGGAAGAGATGAGTCACCCTGGAGTGCTGTGCTGCTTCTGGGTGAGCTAGAGAACATTCTTGAAAATGCTTCTTGGTCAGGGGCTCACCTGAGGCTAAAGTGATGGTCTTCTTTCTTGCTTTGGAGACGAGAGTCTCAATATACAATTCACAGTGGCCTGGAGCTCTTGATTCTTCTACGGCAGCCACTCTAATGCTGAGAGTGTACACCTGTACTCATACCAGGGCCACTTTTGCTTGCTTCACCCCCCAAAATACTCATAACTAGTGATTATTGAAAACAAGAATCAAAAATCTCCCAGAATGTCTCAAACAAATGACTCAAACTCATTACATTTTTTTTGTTTGTTTGTTTTTGGAAAAGCAATTAACTCTCCAAGTGGCTCAGGTACACATTCTTATAATAAATTATCACTCAATGATCATCTGGATTGTGTCAAAGCAAATTATTTTCTACGAAGACAAAGTTTAGCATAGTTAATGCACAACTCATTAGCAGGCCTTTACTCTTCCTTGCAGTGGCCCCACCTACAGGAGTGCATAGCTTCCACGGCACTGGTGCCAAAGACAGCAGGCCTTACATTCATTCTGCAAGAGAAGAGGCATCTCACTGTTCACCTAGACACGAGACCACACAGACCTACCAGCCATAAGTGGTTAGGGTAGCTGGTACCCAAATGACAAGTGGCTGCTGGTAGGGCAGGTGAAGAGGCAGAAGGCCACATCCAGTATTGAAGGGAATGTAAATTGACCAAACATCACAGAGGTGACTCCAAGCCACAAAAAATAAGACTTCCACACACCAAACAACCATAGTTCTGAGTACATTTCTTGGGCAATGAAATTGTCATCTCAGAGAGAAAGCTAGCTGTCCTTAGCAGCATCATTCCAATAGGTGAGATATGCATGGGTAAAGGTTTTTGGTTTGGGAGTTTGTTTGCTTTACATATACACATGAAAGCAGAATCTGAGGAAACCCTGCTCAGTGAAATAAGCCAGGCAGAAAGGTAACTACTGCATTATATCCATGATATGTAGAATCTAAGAAGAACCAATTTCATACAAGTAGATAAACTGAGTGGTTGCCAAGAACCAGGGCGTTGGAACTACACAATACAGTCTTTCTAAAAGGAGGTACAAACTTTGAGTTCTGAGATGAACAGTTTCCATGGATTCTACATTTAACTCTGTTAGTTACATGAAACTCTCTCCCTTCCCTGTGCTAACAGATAACAACGTAAGTGTAGCAATGTGTAAATTAATTTGATTGTGAAGATCATTTCTCCCAATCTATACACAAATGAAATCATTAACCATAAGCCTTGAGCATCCAGCCTACCCTAATAACCATGTGCTCCACATCTGTGAAGTCAACAAAGATTTAAAATGTTTGGGAGGAAAGCTGAGCCACATTCAACAAACAGACAGTGTGTGTGTGTGTGTGTGTGTGTGTGTGTGTGTGTGTGTGTGTGTGTGTGTGTGTGTGTGTGTGTGTTTCATAGTTCCCTAAACAATATGGTGTGGCAGGTATTAATCTATCATTCACATTGCATTGATTGTGATATATAATACAGTACTTTATATAAGGGGATGTGCAGGTTACAGACAAATACTGTCACATTTAATATAAGGGACTTGAGTATTCAAGGAGTATCATATTCTCAGGGGATCCAAAAACTGACTCCCCAAAGATGCTCAGGGATGGCTGTATCCTTTTTTTTAATGGATTCTAATTCAGTGAAGCTGGAAACATAAAATCATGTCACAAAGAATCACATACTTTGGACAAAAATTCAGCAAGAACTAATTTGTGTATGCACGTTCATTAAAGTAAGTGTAGATGTGAGCCTGCCACGCTGTGTGTGAAGATGAAAGGGCAGCCCCGGGTGCCAGTCCTCACCTGCTACCTTGTTCAGGATTGTATCTGTTTGATGCTGTTCGCCACTGGGTAGGCCAGGCTAGCCTACTCAGGAGGTTCTGTATATCCCGCCTTAGCCTCTTCTTTCTGGAAGTACAGACGCACACTGTTGTGCCTAGCTTTTCAAACTCAGCTCCTCCCACTTGCACAGCATACACGTTATGTACTGAGCCACATCCCCAGGCCAGGAACTCATTGTTAAACCCTAATGAGTGGCTGACAGAGCATGTGGTTCCTTCAGTGCTCTTCTTGATTGGTCTGGAGCTGATAAGGTCCTTACTAAACTGAGGACTTAGGTGCTCTGTGACAGTGAAACTGCCATTTGAATAAGCCACCAACCACACTTTGTAGCACCTACTAAAAGGAATGTGATGATTCTCAATGTGTTTCTTTTTTCCAGAGTAAAGACACTGGGGCTGCAGAAGAAAGCCTTTGTGTTTAAAGACGATGTCTGGGATAGGATTCATGACAACAAAAGCTTGGTCTCTTTGAGTCAGCATAATTGACACCTCGACAAAGAAAGAAATATAGGGACAGAAACCCTCAAAATGTTGACCTCTTTACAAGAACAAATGATTCCCTGAATATAAATCTGGGATGCTGCTGTGCCCTTTACAGCGCCCATCACTTCCTGGCCTTCAGTCAATGGTAATAATTACAGCATGCCTGTCCCACTGTGACTTCTGAAAGAACATGCCTTCTAAGCCCTCCCCCTGCAAAGACCCTCCGTTTCTTCTGCACCAGGGCCATCCCACTTCCTTAGATAGGGATGGCTCTCATCCAGATCTAGGCTATCCTGCTGGCTGCTCTTGTCTGGACCCAATAGGACTCAGCTAGACGTCCAGGTGGCCCACTCCTCATTCCCCGGCAAGGCTTCCACAGAATCCACCCCTTCCGGATCTAGCTACCATTAGTGCAATCAAGCCTGGAAGGTCCTCCCTGCATCCAAATGCAGTTCAGAAGCTCACACAGATTTCAGTCCCAAAGAAGAGACTGAGCCAGCAAACAAAGATTTAGACAAGATGCATTACCTTAATACAATGCAGAGAAAAAGGTACAACTACAGAGTGCTCCCCAAACTGATTTTTACCTATAAAGCTTCCTGATACATATATAGTCACGTGTGTCCCTCTAAATAACTATATCTGTATTTGATACATGAATCCACTAACATATTAATGATACATAGATAATTAAATAGATGATTGATACATAGATGATAGATTATAGATAGGTTTAGATGACAGGTGAAAGAAAGAAAGAAAAAAAGAAAGAGAAAGAAAAAGAAAGAAAGTCAAACTCTGGATTAACAGAAACTTTGAAAAAATAATATATTTCTATGTGCAGATATGAGAGGCTTAAGTGCATGGGCCGAATAGACAAATGTGTATCTAAAGCTACATCTAGGGAGACAGAGACATAAAAACTTCAAACTAACAACTATATAGACATTCTGCTTAAAAAATGGGATCACATCCACCCATCTGTAAAAGTATTTAAAGGCATTTTTGACAATTTGTTACTTTCATTGCCACACTGTGCATAACAAGCTAAAAAGATTTTCAGCAAGTTTGAAAGGTGTGCTGGGAACATTGTAATATGACATAAAGAGACTCAGTCAAATGAAACATCTGTCAGACTTTGCAAATGGTCAAAACTGAAGATGGATGTTTGGTATGCACTAACAAAATATTGATTATGTGACAGACAAAAATTCACTCTGTGGGCTTGAAAGAACTTAGTAATCTTCCAAAACAGGTCAAACAATTGAGGAACTTCATTAGTTTCCTGGGGCTGCTGTAACAAGAGACTACACAATCTGAGTGGCCTAGGAAGACAACAGAAATGTAATTTGTAAAGCGTTAGAAACTAAAATATGAAATCCAGACAGTGATCACATTGAACCATCTAAGAAATGGTGCTTTATTGCAGCATCTTCCCGTTTCTTGTGGTGTTGGCCATCCTTCACAGTCTCTGTTAACTCTAGTATGTAACTCCATTTGCACATGGTCCCTTGGGTGCCCTCAAGTCTTTCTTTCCTCTAGCATCTCTAGTCACTGGATCCAGGGCCCAATTCAACCCAGTCAGACATTGTCTTGACTTGGTTACTTCTGCACTGACACAGTCTCTACCTAAAGTCACATTCACAGGTTAGGACTTTGCATCTGTTACTTTTCTTGTTGCTGTGAGCAAATGCTTGGCAGTTTCAAAGAAGAGGCTTCATTTTGGTAAAACCTCTCTTGGTCGGAGGAAGTATGGCAGCAGATCATATTTCTTTGGTAGTCAAGAAACAAAGGACAGGAGGGAAGGAAGGAAAGCCAGGCTATCAAACCACAAAGTCCCACCCCCAGTGACTCACTTCCTTCCCCAAGGCTTCTTAAAGGTTCTGCTTCCAAATTGCATAACCAGCTGAAGACCAAGTGTTCAAACACAGGAACCTATGGGGAGATGAGTCACATTCAAATCACAACAAACAGTCCAGGTACATTTGTGGTAAACTCATTGAAACTGACAACAAGAAGTGGCTAAGGAATACAGTTTGAGAATTTACTTTATGGCAGACCCTAAATACCAATGAAGATGTTAAATCCAAAATCGTTGCTCAGAGACCACCACTCACACATGCAATAGGCAAGAATGTTTTTATTTGGAGAAAGTAAGAATCCTACATGCAGGGGTCTGCCACCTTACAAAATGGCAACCACAAGGTGAGCTCTCATGCTCTTTATAAAGCCAGTTAGGGGAATTCTAGATACAGTTAGGTTGTCTTTATTTCCATTGGTATAAACTAGAAGCTCCGGTATGGGTGCACTGAGGATTGGCTGACGCCAAGTTAGGAGTTAGTCAGGAGCTAGAGGCCCACTTAAAAGGACAGTTGAAAAACCTAATCTCCCCTGGCCAGGTGTCTTGGTCAGTTTTGATTGGCTGCCCATTTTCTGTGTTTTTTTTTTCCCTGTAACTGAAGGTTCTATTTCTGAGAAACAGAAACTTAGGCCTAGGCTTGCTCCATGAGAAAATGGAGTCGGATAGGCTTATTTAACCAGGCTCCTGACATATAAGATATGAAAAACACAGGATATAAGTGATCTGAGGTTAGACCTCTAAAAAGCTATTTTAAAATGTTGTCTAAACTGAGTTACTTTTGATACTGTAAGTGGGAGCAATTAATTTTTAGATCAAAATGATAGAAATAAAAACAATACTTTTTGTTTGTTTGTTTTTGTTTTTCTTTTTGGAGACATGGTTTCTTTGTGTAGCCTTGGCTGTCCTGGACTCACTTTTTCGACCAGGCTGGCTAGAACTCACAATGATCCACCTGCCTCTGCATCCCGAGTACTGGGATTAAAGATGTGCACAACCACGCTCAGCTAACAATACTACTCTTAAACTTCCTTAGCCTTAAAAAAAATTAGATACAGCCTTAATTTTGAAATATTGTTTTGCATTCTAGTTGTATTTTGAAAGGGTACTCCCATGTTCTGAGTTGGAGGCAAGAGGTATTTATATATTTAATGATGGATAATGATTTCTTTAGAGAAATGCTGGATAATTGAGAGAAATAAATTATTTATAAGCACATGGGTGTTTCAGTTCACCTCAAAACTCTGCAACTAGCTTTTGCTGTGAACTTTCTCATGTACATATAAATAAGACTTTGCTGCCTTTAAGCATGAAACCCCTTTCTTGAAGAATGTACACAGCTTAAACGCTCTCGGTTGAACTGTCTCTACATTTCCTTCCCTCTGTGTGTTTCATGCAACAGATTTGGATGGGGTGATCTTTTATAACTTTTCTGAGTCTGGTTTTTTATGTTTCCAAAGTCAAATCTACCATTTAGATCCTTAAGGAATCAATCGGGTTGTACAGTAAGTATTTAGCTATCCATAATCACTGAAATTCAAACACATTAATAGGGTGAGAAGCTTGGAGTTTGGCTTTGATTTTTACAAGAAAAAAAAATGTGGAAAAAAAACTCAGCCAGCTGATAGTTTATTTTAAAAAGTAGGTCAGCTCACAGAATGAAAGGCCATTTAATTAACTAGAAGCTTAAAAGCCAAAGTGGGTAAGCTACTGCTTGCCTTATTAGAGATTGGCCTTTTAGACATAAATCTGGGTGGGTCCTACAGAATAATAATCAATGGCATGGTTACTGGAACCCCTGGTTACAACATACAATAATACGTAGTATAATAGCTACATAAAATAAATAACCCCAAGTCCACAGATGTTATTCCAAGTATCCGGGATAGTCTTATACATATAGCTGGGGGGCGGGGATTCCAATAACAAAGTAATGATTCCCAACTAAAAATAAGAATTCTTAAAAGTGGGCTGCCAATCATTGTGAGCTGAAGCACTTAGGAAATTCTCAGGGTAGGCATTGTAAGTGCAGCTCCTTGAAGTGAAAAGGCAGGGGAGAGGACAGCATGGAGGGAAGAAGATGCACAAAGATACAGTGAGCAGCGGGAGGGACTAGCGGAGGTTGAGTAACTACCAAAGGACAGGCAGAGTACAGGACTCCTCGCATTCATTGTATAAAGGCTGGGAGGTGAGCATGAGCTGGCCATATTTAAAGGGACATGGCTAAAAGGTGAAAGATATAACATCTGTGCAAGAACTATCTGAAGCCAGAACCTGCTTCCTTGCTAAGGTAAAGCATGACCCCAGTGCCACTTTGTGGGAAGACCACCCTAGCACCAGCGGAGCCTGAGAACTTAGCAGTGGCACTCCACACAGCAAGAAGAACCAGCTCGTAGGAGCGCTCCTCACCAAATACACACCCACAGAGGTGCTGCTTCCTGATTTAGAAATTGGCACCTCGCCTTCAGTTTTCTCTTCTACAACTATTTAAAGGTATTACTCTAAGACTTCACATATTACAAGGGAATGTGTGAAAAAAAGTGGCTTTGCACAGCTGCCTACAGGAGTAATTTTAGCAGTTTGAATATATATTAATATTAACTATAGTCTAAGTGTAAATGTGGTGAGTCACTGCACTGCCGTTTGGTATATTTAAGGGCCATTTTTCTTTACTTGTTCGCCATCAGTTATGAGACAAATTTTTCTCTCTAAAAGAGAAAAGAGATGGGAAAGAATGGTAAAAAATGATAACTCACCTTTTCCTAGAGGTTACTTGGCCTGCCTATCCATTTAGGGGTCAAAATTTAAAGGATTCTTAAATAACCATTCCCCAGATCATCTATATAGAAATGACCAGCAAAGGACACCGAAGTTTCCAAGGCAAAGAAATGCCTTGAACTAACACAGTGTCCAGTGTTCCATTTCTCACCGTTGGAAAGGAATCTGCTGTTAGTTTCTTATTTCGGAATTTAACAGGGGCTATTGATGCCATCTTCACCTCTGCACATGGAGCCTTGCTTCTATTGCCTCATTAGTTTTGATAAACCCCAGTGAAATCCTAGGAGAAAAATGCTATTACGTTATACATAGGCGATGTCGGTGACTGTGTTGTCAGCATAATTTCAGTTCTCTCATACTGAAATACAGATTCCGCTTAATGCTTTTTATTCCTTAATATGAGGATTGTAGCAAGGTAAGTTCGATGCTTGTTAACTCAGGGTTTTACAGGGAAGTAAAAGTACCTAATAGGAGGTAAAAATGCTTTCCTCCCATGGTTAAAGTGGGCAGATGTGCAAAACATTAACTCATAAACAGGCTAAGTACAAAACAACTTTTCTTTTGGTGGATTTTGCTAAGGAAAACTGTCTAGGTAGAGAAAAGCAGCGAGGTGGGGAAAGGAATGCTTTAAAGGCTGCTGGGGGAATGAAATAAGATCTTCTTAATCTGAACACTCAGTTGAAGCATTTTCTTAAATTATATACAGATTGTATACCAGGTACTTGTGGCTCAACCTGATGATGGCCAATACAGAGCTTAGAATCTCACTGGGGAGGCAAAAAAGTGGGGCGACCGTGAAGACAACGTGGTGAGTGGTGAGGACACTGCTCTCTGACTGGAATGTCTAAGAAGGTTCTTCACTGTGAGGGACGTGGAACTTGAGATGTAGCTTATAAGGATGAGTTGTCTAGTTGAGCACTGGCGGTGGACCAAACTGGAGTCAGAGTAGGAAAGGGGCTCATTTGGGATGGGCCAGGCCATGGTAGTCATATATCCAAGGAGCTATGGTATATCTTACTATATTTTAAAGCAATGAAGAGCAGTGTCCACAGAAAATTCCACAGTAGGGATCCCCTAATACACATATTCTAAATATGCAGAACTGGGGGGATTCCCTTTAAACAAGTTAAACCGACTGGAGCAGACAATACTGAACTGTGATGTAATCAAAGACTAGCCACACAGGAGTGTTCAAAGAGGATCCAGGGGGTTGGGAGAAAGAGGCTTCAGTGCCCCTCTGTGCTGTAAACACTACATGAAAATGCAGAACAGCATGAGGCCAAGTGGCTCCCTCCGATTCCTCAGAGGAGGCTTAAACTTTGTGTGCCATGAATATGCTCTCTGCCTCTCTGGTGAGAAGAAGAGGCAATTACGTGTAAGGAAGCCCAAGAAAGTGTTTGATTGACATCAGGTGCGTACAGCAAAGAAGCTATCATGGCAAAGCATCAGATAACCTGACCACAGGCAGAATTCCATGAAAAACACAGCAAGCTCTTCCATCTAAATGGGATTACTGTAGAGTGGACTGAAAATGTATAGCCGGAGGTGCCTGGAGAAGAGTGTGTCCTAAGATTTTTTAAAAATTGTATTATTTAAGGCTAAAATATAACCATTTCTCTTTTCCTTTTTCTGTTCGCTAACCTCTCCATTTCTCTTTTCCTTTTTCTGTTTGCTAAGCCCTGCCATGTACCCACCCTGGCTCTGTCTGAGATCTATTTTAATGGATTAAGCTTGTTTGACAACTTCATGCATGTATTTAGTATATTCTGATGACTCTCTCCCTCAACCCTCTTTCACCTCTTTTATCTCCCTCTCATCCTCATTGCACGTACACTGCCTCACAAACGCACCAGCCCCCATCACTCCCTTGCCCAGATTCATAGCCAGCTTCCATCCACACCTGTAGGTCTTGTATCTTCAAGAGTCTGGATTCTGCGATACAAACTAAGTTTCATCTTCCAAGTTTCACACAATGGTCCTTCAAGCCTGATTGCAGGGACTCTGATTCTGCCACATATGTTATAGTCTCACCTCATCTCCAGGACTCTTTAAAGTGTTGCATCGTTCATGCTTTAAAGCCAGTAGCATGCGGGATGCCATGCTAGAGACAAGCCCTTTCCCATGGAGTACAGCTGTCTCAATTTCTCTGTGCTGACCCAAAAGGAACACTTTTATGTTGTCACAGTGCAGTGCCCTAGGTGTCTCCTTAATGGTACTGACCTTCGTATAGTCTGAGATGCTTTGTTGTCTGTGCAGTCCTTATCTGAAACATGAACTTTCCTCTCGAACTTTTCTTTAACAAAATTAGTCCATTATAATCTTTGTTTGTTTCACCCTCAATTTCACTCAAGTTCACGGGACACAAATGTGATAAAGTCAGATTCATGACCGTCGTGTCACACAATTGGCCTTAGGCAAATTCATGGTAACAGTTCTTGTTCTCCTTTGAAACCTCACAAACTGGAACTCAAGTGTCCACATTTCACTCACTGTCTTTCAGCTTCCCACTAGAATGGTCCATTTAACTTTGCTTCTACCATTCAACTGCTTTTTTAGCCCAAGATTCCAAACTCTTCCACATTCTTTCCACAAAACAGATCCAAAGACCTAAAAGCCATGTGGACAAATTGATGCCTCTTTTGCCATCAATATCTGTCTTAGTTTCTTTTCTGTTGCTAATGATGAAATGCCCTGAGTAGCTAAGAAAAGGTTTATTTAGCTCACAATTTCAAGTTAACGTCCATCGTGGCAGGTACATCGGAGCAGCAGGAGCTTCAGAGAACTGGTGGCAGTACGACAGCTGGAAGCGGAGAGCAGTGACGTAATACTTGCATGGTGTTGCTTAGCTCCATGTCACCACTCTATACAGTCTATCATCTCCTTCTCAATGGGCTCATCTCCAAATACAATGAGTTTCTCAAATTGCTTACCTTAATCAAGGCAACCTTGTCCAAAATCCTCAGAGGCTAAACTTATTCTAGACAAGCCTTCAAAGTATGCCCAGAGGCCTGTCTTGTAAGTACCAAATTGACAAGTAATATGAACTATCATAAGTAAGAAACTACCATTGCTTCCATCACCAGAGAAAAAAGAAAAGACCAAGGAAACCATAGTGTTACTCGATGGTCAGAATTTACCTAATACCCACAAAGGGAATGCTTTTCCAAGAAAATTATTGAACTCTTGAGTTATCCAAGAGTTTGGATATTTGATGCCAACAAACTTACCGTGCTTTGCTGAGTGGACTTAGTAGGCTATTGATGGTAATGAAGGCCACAGCACAGAGTACCTCTGCAAAGGTTTTTTCCCAGGAGAAGGTAGGGAAAATTTTCTCTGGTGTTCTTTCTGGTATATAGTTTAAATAAATATTCTCATGTGTTCAAAGTGAAAAAACCCAACAAATATGAAGAAAGAAATTACCAAAGAGTAAATATGAACCACACGTAAGTGTGAGAAGAAAGAACATACAAAAGACAGGGCAACAAAAGTAATGAAAAATGAGGAACTAATTGGCTAAGGAAAACATTCCATACTATCGTTCATATATTTTTATATGTGCAAACAAAAGTATATATTGTTTTAGGGACAGGTTTATAACTAGCTTTTTAAAACTTACTGCAAGGTCACAGGAAGGTCACTGAGAGATGCTCTTCGTTAGAAGACGAAAGGATTAATTAGAAGAGGCTTGAGTCCAGGAAGACTGACAGCTTTACCTATGGTGCTAAGTTTAAACATAATGTGACCATAATCACATTTTAAAATTCCTTGTTCCTATTCTCTGCAGCCTCACATATGTTCTTTTTGTTTCATTTTTACTTTCGTAACTTCTCAAAGACAGGGATGTGGAAAAGATTTTAAGAACAAAGTGAAAAATCAAGGCTATGGAATCCCCAGACAACAATCAACCGAGGGAGTCAGCCAGTACTTAAAGCCATAGCATGGAGCCAGTGACTGAAAGGCAGCTTCAGATCTAGGGCAGAAATAATACTCTTTAGAGTCCTTACTAGTGTGCTTTTCCCACAACTACCCGGAAGAGCCATTCTGCGTGGCTCAGGATTGTTCTCTGAGGCTTGGCTTTGTTTATTGTCTGAGGTTGATGATTAACTGATGTGTTTTCTGTCAACCTCTGTTTACACTCATGTTATCATGTTTGACAAGCACTGTGAGCCTGCACAGGTACACACTCAGAATTCATGTGTGCAAGATCACAGGGCTTCGCACTTCTCCAGATGAGGCGGCGTTCCTGGCTCCACTTGAACTACTGCTGTGAAAAGTTCACAAAGTTTCTCATTAACATTCCCTTTTATTATATGCCTGCATTCCCAAATGGTGACTTGATTCTAAACTAGTGCCAATATATGACATATACTTGTTGCACAAAATATTACTAATATTCTAAATATGACTGATAGATTGTGTTAGAAGAAGAAGAAGAAGAAGAAGAAGAAGAAGAAGAAGAAGAAGAAGAAGAAGAAGAAGAAGAAGAAGAAGAAGCTTTCCATGATCTACAAACAAAGACAGAGTGGGGTTTAAAGTTTACAAGAAGTAACCCAGAGCTTTAAGTTCTTGCAGAACTATGTAAGAGAGTCTGAGAAATTTTGAAAGACAAATAAACAGAACCCTAACACAAAAGAAATAGATCACAGTGTGTTTTTTACTTTTCAAGAGTTTGAAAGAAATAGCAGCTCAGAGGACTGGGCAACATAATGCATTCTCTGAGATAGATAAGTGAGTTGAGGAATAGTCTCAGAAGATGAGTGCTGGATGCCTGTAATCCCAGCACTCAGGACACCGAGGATGAAGGATCTAGAGTTCAAGGCTAGCCTGCTCTAAAAGGTGAGACATAGTCTCAAAACAAATAGGAGCTGACAAGATGGCATAGTGGAAAAACAAGTGCCTGTCACACAAACATAAGGACTGAAGGTCACACCCTCTGCACATGCACGGAAGCCAAGCGCCTATGTCGGTGTGTGCCTGTGATCCCAGCATTCATGTGTTAGATGCAGGGACTAGAGTAGCTGAGTTGTCAAGCTCCAGGGGCATCAAGAGACCACTCCTTGGTAAATCAAGTGGACACGAATAGAGGGAGATACCCATTGTCAACTTCCAGCTTCAACTGTCACGTGCTCGCACACACTTATACACATGCAGACACATGCTTAAATAAACATGCAAATAACACAAAAACAGCTAAACAGAATCATTAGTAATCCTGCAAATGAAATAAAAAACTCAACACAGTGTGGTTTTTTTGATCTTCAAGCACAAGGAGACCTCGAATATAAATGTCAAACTACCTCAGAAACTTTCTGGGACTCTGTGATTAAGAAGCACGTAGAATTTTTACTTACTTATGCATTGTGAGTCATGTCAATACTCAGTCAGCCTACTAGTCCCATCTTACCAAAAAAACGAAGCAAAAAGTGTCTGAGGGTCACAAAGCAATGCAGATTATAAATTATCACTTCCAGGCCTGTTGCTTAGCGACCAAAAGAGCCTGTCTTCTTGCTAGCAGCATCATTTGCATTCACTTACATATACTTGAGTGAATTCTCCAGCTGAAACAGAAGCCAAAGAATTATTACCTGGCTACATTAAATGAAACAGACATTACTGCATAAATAAGATAGAAATCTATGGCCTCTGTAGGAGTCTGGGAACCCTGAAAAGCTTAGTGGTGGCTTTAGAGGACACCTGGACCACCGTAGAAAACTTCCTAATGGAACTCGACACTGGGAAACAATAGACTACTCACCTGAAACAACTTCCAGACACACCTGACTCTTCAGTGGTTTTGTGCTAAAGAAGAAATGGGTTTGTTTCCTGCCTGACAGGAACTGACAGTTTAGCTGCTGGTCTTCAAACCCTGCTACACATTATACTTGTGACCATGTGCATCCATGTGTGTGACATATCACACAGAGAGAAATGTCATTCCTGAGTGTATTTGTGTAGACACAACATTAGTTTTGCTATAGTAAGAGTGGAGTGTTACAATAAACGTCAGTTTCTCCTGTTACTAAATGTAAGAAGAAAGAAAGAAAGCACAGGGGAATGAAAACAGCTTTAGCAGAGGCCTCTCTTCTCCTGTGGGGTTGTTTTCTAACCAAGGATGAAATTCGGATGAAAATGAAAAGTGAAGGTTTAAATGTGTTTTGTATAAAGTGAGGAGTCAACATGTCGAGGGCTGAATACATAGCGTCTGTGCTGAGAGAAGTGTGATATCATTGGAAAAGCTGGCCGCGGAGGTGAGCAAGGACAGAAACAGAGAAACATACTGTTCAGGTGTTAAGTTTCAATATAGGAGATGAGAAACAGCAGGGCAGCTGCAGAGGGGCTAGGGTAAACAGTCGGAGCAAATTACATTCGGTTGGGACTTGAGAAAAGTGTAGGGAGAGGAATGTGGGCTAAGCTTATGATTAAGAAAAAGAGGCACAGAAGCCCACCTCACATACTTTCATAAGAAACCAAATAAATATAACTTTAAGTTACTTTTGCATGAAGATATCAATGCACTTTTAAAAGAACTTGCGCAAAGCGATGAGGGCATGTGGAGGAAGCATGGAACTTGGTGAGTAGGAGGACCAAAACTTTAGTTCATGGCACCTTATGTTTCCAAGTTGCTATGCCAGGAATGTGATGGACATTTCTTATAAGTAATAATTAAAATATAAACCAGTGAAACCATATTCTTTAAAAACCTCCTATAAAGCAACGTAACCATTCTGGTGTGTAATGCTTTTTTTTTTTTTTCTTGCTCATGATAGTCTCTGGGATAGCATTTAGCTTTTTTTTCCTGGAAAATAGAACCTCTTTCCTGGGTGTCATATGCTAACAGTCTGGATATCTCCAGGTCGTTGAGGACTGAGGCCTCAGACTAACTAGTCTAGTCTGCTCATGAGCTTTGACTCCTCTTCCCCAAAGTGGTGATTCCAGGGGTTCACAGGGCGGCTGCTGGAATAAATGACTTTAGATGCTCTGCTTCTTCAGATATTAAGCCAGGCTCTTCCTTTGTCCCCTTGATGCCTTCCCCTGAACCCCTTGCTTACTTCCCGACTACAACCTAACATGAAGGGAAAACTGACAGGAAAATCTGTTCTTGTTGTTTGAATTTGTTTCTATTATATAGTATTTACAGACACAGACAAAGGAAAGCAAAAATGAGCTTCTGCTAAGTAAATGTTATTCAGCTAAATAACAAAATGTATAAAGTTCATATGTGTGGGGGCTATAATCATCTCTCTCTCTCTCTCTCTCTCTCTCTCTCTCTCTCTCTCTCTCTCTCTCTCTCTCTCTCTCTCTCTCTGTGTGTGTGTGTGTGTGCACATCTTTGCACCCATGTGGAGACTAGAAGAAGACAGTGGGTGTTCTCCTCTACCATTCTCTGCTTATGCCTTTTGAGGGAAGATCTCTCCCTGTTTTCTTGGGCTGGGAGCCAGCAATTCCCATCAACTCTCTTTGTCTCCACCACTCTCAGAGCTGAGATCATCAGCAGCCACAAGATAGCTGGCTTCTTACACCAGTGCTGGGACCTGAGCTGCAGTCCTCATGACTGTCTGCTGAGCACTCTAATCTGCTGAGTCATCTCTACAATCCACAGCAGTTCAGTTCGGTGATTCCCAGTCAGTTCTCACCTTCTGCATCTTGGTTTATTTCATATGTCCTGGTTTGTGATGGAGCAATATAAATGCCTGTCATTTTGAAGGTTCCCTTGAACCATTTCCTGTAATTACTATCATCATTATCATCACCATTATTATTATCACTATTATTATTTTTACTAATCATGTGACAGGCATATTCAGATTTTATTTGGTAAAGTATTCACTTTGTTTGTTTGTTTTTTTTTTTTTTTCTGAATAGCCTGTTTGGGTATTCATCCTTAGATTTTGTTTTATTTTTTTATCTACATATTTTGAGGTTATAAAAGGGATTTGAACTCATCTTAAGTCACTTTATATCTTCAGTTCACAGGCAATTAAGTTTTCTCTGTTGTTTGGAGCTTAAATTGCCGTTTGGCTCCTACCACTGTCCTGGAACAAAGAGTAAGGCTTTGAAAATAGTGTGCTTACATTTGATTTTAAGAAAAATTTTTTTAAATCTCTGTTGTAATTGGTGTATGAATTAAAAAAATATATCAAATAAGTGCTGTCTTGGTGGCCTTTAGGGGAAATTCCTGCTGACTTGCCCGCTCATGATCTCAGAGTGCACTCCAAACTAATTTAACAATTTTTATATGTAACTTTACATATTAGTCCATGCTTATGATAATTCACTTGATGGAAGTTGAAAATTGATGGCTGTATCAATGATCTAATTAAAGATGCATAAGCATACATGATGGCCATTTGAACTTCAAAGAAGAGAAACAAATAGCTTTGCTCACTTGGGTGACTGCAGCATCTTAACAGATGTGTCAGCAGTGTATGACAAAACCATATGTAGAACTCTCACAGACACTCAGTTAGGAACATTCTAGGCCTGCAGCACTCCAACAGTATATCTGCAAGGCATTTTTGGGGTGACTCATACCACACCTGGATAAAAATTTTCTTCCAGAAAAAAACTCTAACTTTGGTAATTTTTCGTGGTTCTCAGATTATGTTGTTTCTTAGTGAATATACAATGTTTATATCTATAAATGGCACTTGTGAGTTATCTGGAGAATAGACAAAACTTTATATAGTGCTTTTAAAACCTTGTAAGAAAAGATTTATTTGTCATTGGGTGATTCAAATCAACACGCTGTTTATTAGGTTTTTTCTTTTTATAATATTTTTATTGATTATTTGGGAATTTCACATTATGAGCTTCCCTGATCTCCCAGATCTGCTTCTCCACCTTTGTCACTCCCCATGAAAAGAAAAAGAAGAACAGTTTGTGCTGCCCATATATTCATTGGAGCATGGTCAAACTACCTGTGGCCAGCCGCTTAAAGAGAACAGAGCCCGTCCACACTCGCACCTGCCAGAAGCCCTCAGTTGTGCGCAGCTACACTTGAGCATCCTTATCACAATTTTTAAGAGTTCTCTTCTATGGTTTCCTATCTAGGTTGTTACTTGGTGGGAGGGGGGGAAGGTTAGCAGTTGTCACATAAGCCTTCTATGTCCCTCTTTCTCAACTATGAAGTTATATTCCTCTACACCACTGAAATCGTAGCTTCCTTGCCCTTTACAGTCAGCAGGGGCAGAGATCATTGACTTCCAATTCACAGTCTATAAACTTTTTTGAATATTAATCTATTTTAAATTTTTAAAAAGACTAACATTAAAAGACTAAAAAATGCACTGTTTTATTTTTCCTGTTGCTATTTTTCTTCATACTGTTTACAGAAGATTCTAATTATGTAACAAGCACATTATAGCACTGTTTAAATGGCCTGACCACATGTGAGGTACACTTATTTTCGTTTATGCTATTTTCAAAACTTTAAAAGAATATTTTAAAATGTGAATTTTCTAAAGGACTTTCTATGGTAAACATTTAATACACCACTGTAAATGGTGCCTAAATCTCAGTGTCTGAACAATCAAGACATTCATAAAAATATTATGTTGCTTGTAGTAGCATTGTCAGGTAGAACTGGCATGAAAGGGGCTGGGAAGATGCACACACACACACACACACACACACACACACACACACACACACACACATACACACACGGGAATAAAAACAAACTCTCAAGTATTAACATAGAAGATAAGATTTTATGTTGAATTTAGATAAATTTGTATGGTTTTTCCTGATTTTTTTTTTCCTTTGGGATTTTGACTCCTTAGGAAATTTAATCTTAACAAAGATTATTTCACTTGAGTGTTTGTTTGGGTTAGAGGCTTTCAATGACACCTGTGGCTTTAAGTCAACTCTTGTACCTTTACTGCCCTGTGTATCCGTGACTAGAAACAGGCAGAGCTGTGCTTTAGAATGCTATCTAAACCTCATGCCTACACTTGCATGGTTAAAATCTAAAATACATTTAAAATATAAAAAGTGACCAGGAGATAATCTCTCATATATACTATTCCACCTGGATTTTAGATAGGTAAATTGGCAAAATAATTGACAACTTTGCTATGTTTCAATCGGTGCAACTCAGATGAAAGGCAGACTGTCTGGGTAATCTTGCTTTTAAAAAACGCTGGTCTATGTCTATTTTCCTGAGACAAATGAGTAATTTGTTATTGTACCTAAGAGAGGTAGTTGTGCATCAGAAAATGAGTCTATTTGTGGTCATTAAGAGTTCGCTAAATTTGAAATAAATGTTAAAAATTCTGCCAGTGCTTATTTTCAAAGTAGTTTCCTTCTCAGTGTTGTATCTTGTTGGCTATGATTTGTACTTCTCTTATAAAACTTGGTCATTGTTGTCTTTTGACCTTGTGCAGAAATTTCAAATATCAGTGTACTTTAAAAAATTTTAAAGTCTAACTTGAAAAGATGAAATTTAATGTGTTTTTTTCCTAGCCAAGAATCTAAGCATCATTATTTGAGGTGCTGTCATCCATGGAGCGGACAGAGTGAAGCTCTAGAATACTCCAGGAAGGCATGGCCGGGAGCGACTCCTTCTGTCTTGTGGAGGTTTGAATTTGTCCATGAAGGGTTTTATTGACGCCAGTTCCTTGACATCTGTCACTTATTCTGCTGCCCTCCCCCAACAGACACACATTCTTGGTGTGAGATCAGAAAACCGGAGTAGATGTCCCTGCTTCAAGGAACAGTTGGAATCAAACCAGACAGTTAATCAGCGGTGGCCTCAGAGAATATTGTTACAAGACAAAAAAAGATATTGTCAGAATAAAATGCAGTCACTGTGGACACGCAGCACTGCAGAGCCTGAACCAGATGGTCCTGAGGTCAGAGACAGCCTGGACTGGGAGGACTCGATTGGGACAGTCCTTGTGAATGTAACCAAAGCAAAGAGGTTATTGGGTAATGGATTTTGTGCATCAATCAACTAACAGTAACTGACTTTATTGCAATGTTGATTCCTGGTTGTATTTTATTTATGACATTTGCTTTAGGCTCACTTGTATTGCAGGAAACTGCACACCAGCTCTAAGATGTCATGCAAAACTGTGCAAGACTGAAAAGAAAGAGAGGGGCATTGTAACTGCCCTGGGGTGTGAGTGCATGCATGGTGTGTGCATGTGTGTGTGTCCTTGCTTTTTCTTCTATTATTTTTTTCTATAAAACTGTAAGAGTGCTACAGGCAAGGAAAGAAACTAGGGAATCTTTGTCTCCCAATTTTTGCTAGACTATAAATGAACCCATTTCCTCTATGAATTTATTTTCTACTATCTTTCTCAAAGAAGCATGTTTATGAATCTAAGTACCTCTCCAATAATAATAATAATAATAATAATAATAAGAAGAAGAAGAAGAAGAAGAAGAAGAAGAAGAAGAAGACGCCTGTTTTTCAAAGAGCTCTTGGCAATACACCTTCACCTCTATTCCTCCTGCATTCTGAATCTGGTCTTTCTTATAGCATATGTAAGTAGATCAAGCTTTCATCTTTTACAATCTTGGGGAGAATTTTACACTTTTCACAAGAGAGCTCAGAATTCCTAGGGTCAATGATTTTGTCACCACTTCTTATTCTACTTCACGACAGTACTAAATGGCCCCAAACCAACTACTATACATTCCTGGTTTTTTATTATAATTTATTCATATTACATCCTGATTGTTATCCCCTTGCTTGTATCTTCCCATTTCCACCCTCCCTCCCTCTTCAGCCCTATTCCCCTACCATAGATCTCTGAGCAGAGGCTCCTTCCCCACCATCTGACCACGGCCTGTCAGGTCTCATTCCGGATAGCCTGCATCCTCATCCTCTGTGTGCCCCCATGGTCTCGCCGACAAGGGGAGGTGATCAAATCAGAAGCACCAGAGTTCATGTCAGAGGCAGTCCCTGATCCCTCCACAACTGTGGAGAATGTGCTGTCCATTGGCTATACCTGAACAGGGGTCTAGATTCTCTGCATGCAATGTTGTTGGTTGGTGCAACAGTTTGTTCAGACCCCCCTGGATCCAGATCCACCAGTCTTGATGGTCTCCTTGTGTGGTTCCTGAACTCGTTGGGTCCTTCCATCCCTCCATTGTTCAGTACCACTCTCAGCACCCTGCCCTGAGTGCAGCAGCAAGTCCCAGCATCTGTCTCGATCCCCTGCTGGGTAGAGCCTCTCAGAGGACATCTATGTTGGGCTAATATCCACTTATAAGTGAGTATATACCATAGAAGTCTTTCTGGGTCTGGGTTACCTCACTCAGGATGATCATTTCTAGTTCTATCCATTCACCTGCAAATTTCAAGATTGAGGGATATCTAGGTTGTTTCCAGATTCTGGCTATTACAAATAAAGCTGTTTATGAACATAGTTGAGCAAATGTCCTTGTTTCACAGTGGAGAAACATCCATGTTTTTATGTGTCTTTGACATCTCCTGATCCCTCTACCATGGTGCTTTGGTGTCGCTTGGAAGCTTTTCACTGGAGAACCTTTTCCTCACAAAGCTCGGCTTCCCAACATATTAATGCATGATTCACCATCAGCACCCTTCAGTATTATTTTTATGAAATCCCTAACTGCTACTTCACAGGCAGATTTTTTTTATGATAAATTATTCACCACTCAGCTTTGCCCTCTATTTCACGATCGTGGCTGCTCTTCAGGATCACAGAAAGAATTAATAGCATAACAAAGTTTAGGCTCCACCCAACCCCAAAGGACTCACAGAACCAAGCCACAAGATCATTATGTTTTAAATGGTCTCCAGGTGATTTGTTTGGCTTTAATATCTTGAGCATTAATGTGTGTAGGAGCCACATGGGGCTCTTGCTAAACTATACTTTTTGTTATAGCACTAATGTGGATTCCCAAGACCCCACATTTCTAAAACGCACCCAGGAACACACTGGCTCTGGGCCAATGGTTTAAGCTGGCTCTACAGTGAATCACCTGAGGAAATTTACAAATCCCTGCTCCATGGTTTCCAGCGTCAGACACTATCGCTTCAAGTTCCCTGGTTGCTTCCAAGTCTCAATTTTAGACCATGACTACAGGAAAGATGAGGATGTCATGGCTGTCATCTCTTCCATTTCCAGACCTAAAGCCATCTCCACAATATATCGTTCATGCAAAAGCTTCTGTAATTGGCTCTTACTTTATTTTTTTTTTAATTTTTTATTAATTTATTCTTGTTACATCTCAATGGTTATCCCATCCCTTGTATCCTCCCATTCTTCCTTCCCTCCCATTTTCCCCTTATTCCCCTCCCCTATGACTGTTCCTGAGGGGGATTTCCTCCCCCTGTATATGCTCATAGGGTATCAAGTCTCTTCTTGGTAACCTGCTATCCTTCCTCTGAGTGCCACCAGGTCTCCCCCTCCAGGGGACATGGTCAAATATGAGGCACCAGAGTACGTGTGAAAGTCATACCCCACTCTCCACTCAACTATGGAGAATGTTCTGTCCATTGGCTAGATCTGGGTAGGGGGTTAAAGTTTACCACCTGTATTGTCCTTGGCTAGTGCCATAGTTTGAGCGGGACCCCTGGGCCCAAATCTGCCTATCATAATGTTCTACTTGTAGGTTTCTAGGACCCTCTGGATCCTTATACTTTGCTATTCTCCCATGCTTCTCTCATCTAGAGTCCCAATAGGATGTCCTCCCCTCTGTCTCAGTTTCCTGGTAAGTGAAGGCTTTCGAGGGACATGCCCCTTGGGCTAGTATGCAGATATAAGTGAGTATATCTCATTTGAGTCTTTCTGCTTCTGAGTTAACTCACTCATTATGATCATTTCTAGCTCGATCCATTTGTCCACAAATATTGGGAATTCCTTGTTTTTAATAGTTGAGTAGTATTCCATAGTGTATATGTACCACAGTTTCTTTATCCACTCTTCTGCTGAGGGACACTTAGGCTGTTTCCATGTTCTAGCTATTATGAATAAGGCTGCTATGAACATGGTTGAGCAAATTTTCTTGTTGTGTGCTGGAGCATCTTCTGGGTATATTCCAAGGAGTGGACTAGCTGGGTCTTGAGGAATTGGCTCTTACTTTAAATGGCATTTTCCATGCTATTGTGTGTATATTGTATGTATATCCGAAACAACTGCTTAGTAAATAAGTGATAGTTGTTAGTGGTTAGGAGTTCTGTTTCCATAGAGTATGATAATCCCTTTAAGTATTATCTCTGACAGATATTCTAAATCCAGGTGAACTTTTTCACCTATCAGATCTTAATAAAAACATCAAGATATTGCTTCATAACTGGTACCATGGCATGCTTTCCTTTCAACATGAATATATAATCAGAGATTCTAAGATCTTAACTTGGCATGTGTGTTGGGGGGATGGCTCAATTAATACACACACACACACACACACACACACACACACACACACACACACTTGAAATGAAATTTTGCTACTGGGCTGACAAAGCTCCCCTCAACCACTGTACCAGGCATGAGAAACAGCCTTTCAAGTTGTTGGTGTCACAACAAACCTCCTTCCAAGAGACTACAACAAAAATATGGGGTACTAAAATTGCCCTTGATTATCTCCCAGAGGTCAAGAGGAAGCCAAAGATACTACATACCTAAGGACAAAGGACTCAGAATACTTGATCTGGATTTGTCCTGAAGGCAAAGCTGTCAAAGGAGGGGAAGAATCGGTGTTCTAAGCCAATGGTGCAAGAGTGGTTGCCACAGTTGGCAGTAACCAACTGCTCTCTCATTGAATATAAGGCTTAGTCTATTTGAAGGAATCATGTCTGGTACTAGATAGCTAGCCAGCTAGCCAGGACTAACGAGGTCCTGGATCTTTGAGGAGAACCTACAACTGCCCCTTTACTAAACCAGCATGAGCCCTAACTAAATTCCAAACTTTCTCCTTACACCCACAAATAAGTATAGCTCTCACTTTGCATCAAAAGCGGACAGAAACCATTACAGAAAAGCACAACTGGTCAAAATGCAGAGATCAGTTGATTGCAGGATACGCAGCTGCAGCATGTGCATCTATAACGCAATTCCCCCAACTAAGGCTCTGGTCACTTCTCAGAAAAGGAGATGGAAAGATTACAAGAGTCCCAGGAGAAGGAAGCCTGTTGTGAGAGCATGCTGCCTAGAAATGACAGGGAACCTCAACAATGCTACCTCAACAATATCTTAACGACTACCTTAAAAAAGGTCTGAACATCAACAATTCTGATAGGCATACCAAGATGGAAGGGAGAAACCTTACGAGGCTCCACTCATTGACAAAGAACTATAGGCAACCTATCACAGCTGAGATAGGCAGACTACATCTTTCCCAAGGATAAGCCCCCTAATTAGTTGTCCAATGCTAAATATTCAGCACTGAAATTGTAGACAAGCAATGAACACTAAATTGACTTTATAAGTTGTAGTAATATATTTATGTATGTATAACTATATATCATGTTATATATAATATACATTGTGTACATAAATATATAACTATATGTTATATCAATATAAACATAGATCATAATATATTATACATAAATATATACCAATAATAAAAGAAAAAGGAGCCATGAATTAGAGCAGGAGTAAGAGGGGTCAAAAGTAGAAAATATTTTTTAAAAATAGTCACTGAAAAATTTATTGAGAGGCAGGCTCTAAAACATTGTCTATTTAGGCATGCTATCCTCTATTATAAATCTCTTTTCACAAAGATAACCAGTGTGAGCTTGGAAGCTAAATATTTAATTCATTTTTCTCTATCTACAAAATTAAGCATAATTAATCCTACAATGACAACAATGACTACTACTACTACACACACACACACACACACATACACACACCCTTTTATATTTATACAAAAAAATGTAATGTATATATTAAATTATTACTTTTAACCAACACTTCAGAAAATTGGCATCCTTTATTTTCATGGTATACGTCAGCCAATCAAGTTGTAATTATAATTGGCTACTAAGATTTTTCGAAATGTCAGTGCTTCATAGTTTGATTTTCTTTTTATTTATAATTGAGAGTAACAGCATACAGCAGAAAAGAGTACTAGATTTGTGGAGAGCTGTGAGGAAAGTAGGTATGTTTTCTGAATCTAAAATACATGTCATCTACATGCAGACAGGATAAAGATAAACACGTAAGTATACAAAAACACACAACGAAATGCACAGCTACTTTCAGCTCTACAAAGAATCAGATATGAGCACTGCTGTTACCAAGAGACCAAGCCTAGAGGCCATCTATCTGTGAAAGCCACGTAAAAACTGTGATTTTTGTGCAGAACCTTTAAGGCACAAAGGAGAGAGTCCTTGGTGTGACTGGATGGGACCTGGGGAGCAAAGGACAGGAAAACAAAGAAGCCTGTCCTTTAAGCAGCATCATGGTAGTGGTTGATAGAATTCTGTTGGCAAACACTGTAAGACAGGACTTAAAGACGACATTATCAAAAAGTAAAATATACAATGGATTTGAGTCTTAAAAATAGCTTAAGATCCAGAGGCACTATTAGATCCTGTTCTCTGGCAACATCTTCCAGTGCTATATCTGAAAGGCATAGTTCAAGGGCCTGAAAGAGTATCTCGTTACCTTGAATGTCGGTACGATCTGCTGGTGCCTTGCTATTGTGTATTGTTACTGCAGAAACTGGAGACCTCTGAATAGTTTTCACTTCAGGGTACTTTAAAATCTGTCCCTAAGTGCATTGTGTATTTTTAGTATATATCCAGCAGGAAGGTACAGAACAGTAGATAACAATCCTATTGTACTCGCTACTCTAACAGTTAGAGTTTCACTCACCTACAATGAGGTGGATGAACCTCACAATGAACAACAGCTGGAGCATCCTCTGATCATCAGGTGTCCTTTCTTGTGTAACTAGATTTCAAGGATCTGTGGGCCAAAAGGCAGTAATCTCACTACCCATGAAAAGTGTTGAATTCATCCACTATCCTTTAAGAGCTCAGGGGAACAGGCACTGTGACATGAGAGCTTGGGGCTCTCCAGCACCATCTAACACTAGACTTGGTTCAGTTGTCTTTTCTCTTTTTAAAATAAAATCAACTATCAAAGCAATTTAAAAAATCATGATTATAAGATGCAGTTTATGTAGCTTTGTTTCTGAAATTATTTTCAGTTTAAAGAAGAGGTAAGGATTACTCTTTGCCCAGATCTTCTCACATGTAAAATCTTCACATGATAGAGCTTTCCTGGTAAGGAAAGCATCTAATTTCAGCTTCAAAAGCTCCTCTGATCAAAAGTGCTATGAATGGAATAGGTGGCTGCTCTGGCCACCCTGCTTGAGTGCTCATGATATCAGCTCTTGATTGGAGTCTATATTCAAGATGTCGCAGGTCACTCAGAAGTTCCATTGTAGCCTTACATTGAATGCTAGCAGTAGATACTTGAGTCTACCATTGAGTTGTGATATATAACAACAGACTTGAAGTCCAAGAAAGAAAGAAAGAAAGAAAGAAAGAAAGAAAGAAAAAAGAAAGAGAGAGACAGAGAGAGAGAGAGAGAGAAGAGAAGAGAGAAGAGAGAGACCGACAGACAGACAGACACAGAGAGAGAGCGAAAGAGCAGAGGACAGAGAGAAAGAAAGAAAGAGAAAGAAAGAAAGAAAGAAAAGAAGGGAGGAAGAAAAGGGAAAGAGAGAACAACAGGTACATCTGAGGATAACTTAAATGCAAGAATCTGCTGACCTGACAGTAATGCTGATGGACACATGTCAAAAGAATTCAGCTAAGAATATTTAAAGAACTAGCTAGCTAGAGAATACAGAACTCCATGGGCTGCAGACAGGACACTTGTGTTCTCTTATGGGCTTTTCCATACAGCCCCAGAAAATGTGGACAAAAACAGTAGAGAGGGAACTAAGACAGCTTTTCCTGAGATTCTGCCCTTGGAAGAGGACCAAAGACCTTAAGCTGAGACTCTATGATCCTTGGAACACTGTTGGATATGAACTTTATCTAATCACTGGGAATAGAAAAAATAGCATGTCTACCAGCAGAAGAGGGGAAAGGAACACTGGCTGGGCACAAGTCTTCTGGAGCTGAATGAGAGATTGATAGCCCTATGAAAATTAACTTTAATGGTAAAGAAAACAGTGCTTACCTGCATCTAAAGCTTTATCAAAACAACAAAGAATACCCTAGTAGTGCATGCACATACACACACACACACACACACACACACACACACACACTCACACTCACATTCACAAACCATCATCATCACCACCAGCACCACCATCATCATCAACATCATCATCACCACCATGCAACTAAAGTCGAATGAGAAACAAGGAATTTTCAGAAAACGACCATAAAGGGAGAAGCTCTCTTTTAGAGAGTTCAAGGAGTTGGGCTATTAGTGAGGCCAACATTTAGGGAATTCTATTGGCTCCAACCATATATGCACAAAGTAGTGCTATAGCACATGGAGAGCCAACTGTAAAGAGAGCCCAACTTACCTAATGGCTGCGATGTCTCTCCTTCCTAAAGGCATAGTAGAGACAGAAGGACTCAGCCATGTTGAGCACAGGATTTACTCATCTCATTCTTTCCTATCTATACAAGATGTAAAACTTCTAACCAAAATTTAAAAGGCTTCCAGAAAAGCAAGTAAAAGCAGTATGTTCTTCAAAGAAAAAAGGCAGGAAATACACTTAGTCTCAGAAATGAAACAGGTGTTAGAAATATCAAACTGGGAATTAAAGATAACTAAGATTAATACGTTAAAAGGCTGCGGGGGGGGGGGGGGGGGGGGGGGGGAGGGAGACCACATGCAAAGCCAGACGGGTAATTTGAGTAATAAAATTCAAACTAACACAAAACTCAAGTGGAAATGCTAAAAATTAACATATAACACAGACAAGAATGACTTCAATGGGCTAAACAACAGACCTGGTTCAGACGAGAAGAGAATATGAGATATTTATAATAAATTAGTGGAATTTTTAAAAAAGAAACATAAAACAAGAAGTGCCTGATGAAATGAATAAGTCATTCAAGAGCCATAGAATAAAATCAAAGTAACAACTGAAATGCCAGAGGAGAGAAAAAACAGGGTCCAGAAAATATTTTCAAAGAAAGAGTAGCTGAGAATTTTCCAAAATACAAACAAATTCAAAATGATACATCCAGGAAGCTCAGAGAATACTTACCAGGATCAACATAAAAAGAAAAAAAAGCAAATGTATTGTATTTTAGCTGGTAAAATCCAAAGGGAAAGAGAAAACACAGAATATAGTTCAGAGAAAAGATACAGGAAAACAAAATAAGAATTATAGTAGATTTCTCAACAGAAACAATCTAAGATGAAGAGGAGGAAAAGATGATGATGAGGAGAAGAGTGTACAAACTGAAACAAAAATTCAATGCCTAATTTCCATTAAATATATTCATTAATTATATACATTATTAACTATCAAAAAATCAAGAATAGAATAGGGGAAAGTCTTCCTTAGACAAATAAACTCAGAGAGAATTGGTGGCCAGCAGAGACAGACTATCCCAAATAAAGTAACAGTGATGTATCACATCAAACTACCAATTAAAGGTTTTTAGGCCAGTGGCACTTTACTTATCAGAAGCTTAGATCCACAGAAGGAGTTGAAGAACACTAAAAATAGGTAAGAATGTAAATATAATGTTTTTTCAGTTTTAAATATTTCAAAAGTTAATGTATAATGTCTACAAAAGGATTGTATAAACTAAAGCCAGTTGTAAAGTGCTGCCCGATTGCTGTATGACTACAAGGGTCTGAGGCATACATAGCATGACAGAGGGATAAGACTGATGCAAAGGTCTTACTTTATAAAGTGCAACATTATGAGCTGTCTGTAAAGATGGATAATGTAAATACTAGGGCAACTCTTAAGAATGATGAGGAAGAATAAACGACAAGTGAATAAAGATGAAAACAATAGTACAGTCTACAGTAAGGGGGTGGCAAAGAGCAAGCAACTGGCAAGTAAATAACCAAATAAACTAGTCTGAAAGGCAAACTATTATTCCATGAAAATGCACAACATAAATGAGTGCTCTTTTTAATATAGCTACTTTAAATGTAAAGCTTGTTGTATGTACATGTAAAAATAAAAGTAGAGCTATAAAAGGTAAATCATGTGTACAGTAATAAGGAAAATCTGAATACTCATTATGCTATGGGAGTTTCATCCCAAGTAGACTTGATTACCGCAGATAAAGAGGTCAAATTGAAGTGTATAGTCACCTGAGAAAACACAATAATCCACAATTTTTATGTGCCCAATAGTAGAGCACCAAAAACTGTAAGGCAAAAACTAAATGGAATAAAAGGAGTAGATGAACTCCTAATGGCAGTTGAAGATTATAACCTGCCTCTCAATACTAAAGAATGAATAGTCAGAGCTGGTAAAGATTTGGGGGACCTAACATCACTCTTTCCTCACTGTTTGTGTACCACTTCACCCAACTAAAGCACACAATTTTTAAAAATACATGGAATATTCAGCAAGACATGACATTTAAATAGAAAAAAATAGAAGAGAACTTAAATTATATATATATATATAACTCCCACATAATCAAAGAACTGTACATTAAAATTAAAATGCAACCACTAAATTTAAATGAATATCCTAAATTATAAAATGTAATTTTGATAAAGATTTCCAAAGTAGACACACTAATACACAGTGGGAATAAAGATTGGTACAGTCACTCAAAAGAACATCTAGCAATGTATTCCAAGACTTAAACACTGAATAATTTGGCTTCTAAGAATCTTCCTTAGTTAGAGTTTTTATTTTCATGAAGAAGACCATAATCAAAAGCAACTTGTAGAAAAGAGTGTTTACTTCAGATTATCATTCTCAGGTCATTCACCATCATGGAGGGCACTCAGGATAGGATCGCAAGGCAGGACCCTGGGATTGGAACTGAAGTGTGGGGGAATGCTGCTTACTGGCTTGCTCTTCATGCCTTGCTCAGATTCTCTTCTTCTAAAACTGAAGACCTCCTGCCCAGCGGTGGCACCACCCATGTGAGATGGGCCTACATCAGTCACAAGTCAAGAAAATGCACACAGACTTGTCTTCGTGGCCAATTTGGGGCAGCGGTTTCAAAATTAAGGTTTCCTCTTCCTTAGTGACTCTATTTTGTGCTAAGTTGAAAAAAAACTAGCTAGGGAAGAATGTATTCCACACAAATCATGACAAATATGCACAAAATATAATATTTCATAAAGTACTATCAATAATAGTAAGTGATGCATTAGTAATTTGAATAGGTAAAAATACAACGAAGCCTAAATGGATATATGGAATGTATCTATTTAGTGACTACTGTCTGTCAAGAATTATTTTATTCAGTAAACAGAAAGAAATACGACAAAATGAAACCAATTTTCCTACTTCCATAGATCTTCTAATCTGCTCGATCTTCATTTTTTAAAGAACCAAACTATAAATAAATGTAAATAAGAAAGGCTAGAAAGATGGATCAGTAAATAAAGCATTTGCTATATAAGAATGAGGTCTAATTTCAGAGGCCCCCCAATGCCCACAAAATGTTGGTATCTCATGATGGCTCACCTGCAAAGACAGGTGATTCCCAGTGAAGAAAATTTAATTTCATGTGGCCAATTTTTTTTATTAAATATTGGACTCATTACAACATAATACAAAGAACTTTCTATAAACCCATGAAACTTAGAACTTCCAGTTGCATATACAATGGCACAAAGTTGGAGAAAATCCCATGGAAAACTGGGCAAACTGAAGGCACAATAGTCAGATGCTTGCCAGAGTTGAGGTTAAATTGAACTTGACCCCATTAATAATAAGTGCAAAGGAGTAGCTGGCTAATAGAATATATACATAGATATATATACACTTTATTATATTCAAATAATATATAATTATTTCAATGTGTGTGTGTGTGTGTGTGTGTGTGTGTGTGTGTGTGTGTGTTTGCCTTTACTGTTACTTCAAGCTTCAGGAGAGGTATGGGACAACAGTGGGCTTCTTAACTCTGCTGCCAGTTCTACATAAATTAGGTAGAGTCCCTACATAGTGGTGCAGAAGGGAAGCAAAGGCCTGCCTCCGGTTACACATCTTTAGTCCAGACTCCCAAGATGGGCAGAGTAATACTCTCCCCCAAGCCTGCCGATGATGAGATGTTAATTCTTCCTTTAGGAGAAGCCTGTTAGAGAAAGAGAACACCTTCAGTTTTAATGTCTTCCCCAATGAAACTAGAGAAGGCTGAGATAAAGATTCCTCACACCAGATATACTGAGTATTGCCTCTGAGAATATCATTGCTGCTTTCCAGGGAATATGTGGAAGAAGAAGAAGAAGAAGAAGAAGAAGAAGAAGAAGAAGAAGAAGAAGAAGAAGAAGAAGAAGAAGAAGAAGAAGAAGAAGAAGAAGAAGAAGGGGTCCTCTTTAGCGGGTGGAATTTTAAATGATGCTATGGAAGGAGAAACTTCCAGTTTCTATTCAAGGGAGTGTTTCATGGTCAAGGGACAGATAATGCTTTATCTATCTTACAATTCCTTTGCCGTACTAATGGCCAGTGGATACTTTACACGCCAAGATGAAATAGACTGAGCTCGCTTAACAGCAAAGAGTGATAACTGATGATTATCTGTTGTTTTATAGCCATGTATACATACATGATGCATTATAGAGTTCAGAGGGGGCCAGAGGCCCCTGCCGGCAACTGACCTTGTTGTCAGAGGTAGTCATCAGGAGCAACATGGCTTATTTTTCTGACAAGTTCAATGTTGGAAAATAAAGTGCCTCGATTGTTACGCCTGGTTTTATTAATTCAGTCATTCAACTTCTTCGTATCTGAAGACAGTAGATTATCTCCCGTCCCACAAAATTAAAAGTAGTATGATTACTTTTTAGCCAGTGTTGAGTGTTCTGATAGACCGCCTCATGCTTTCTCATTCAACTTTCGTTTCTCTCTGTAATTAATAATTCCATCTTTTTTTTAAAAAAAATCATTTTAAACTTGTTAAAATTTGTGATACTTTTTTCCTACGTTCCAGAAGGGTGTTGCTTTATCCTGAAGGAGAGATAAACCTGGTTTTTAGCATCCCAAGTGTGGCATGGTGAACAGTCTTGTAAGAGAACAGGTGATGTTAATCCACTAGAAGACCAACCACCTCATGCGGGCGCTGATTGTTGCCAGCTGAGAAGATCCCATGAAAAGACTCTGGGAGGAGATATATGAATGAGCCCAGAACTGGAGGCAGGGCTTATTGGAGACTTGGGATAGTTTTGGCTGTTCATTGCTCCACTTTGCGACACTCCTAGAGAGAACCACTCGAGGGAAGACTCCAGAGCTAGCTTCGGGCTCCTGCTGAGGTTCCGGGCTCTGGTTACTCCAGGTTCCAGCAGAACAAATCCTGCTGATTATGCCAGGAGAATTGTTCCTCAGAACTGATATCCTTACAGTTTTGCTATTGTGTTCCTTAATCCTCATTTCCTATTGTTTTGGTTAGTCAGGTTATAAGTGACGTACACTCAATTAATAAGTTGTAATAAAATATATTGGTTAAGAAAATTGAGCCTACATTATCCTTTCACATGATGTACGGCATATGTTTAGTGTCTGACAGTTTTGTGCTTTTCCAAAATTCAGCTGCCTCTCTCTTCCCACTGCGACTGGGACACTGCATAGCTCTGCACTGGCCCTTGCCCTTGAAGCACCCTGGGTACTGTTTTCACATCTCCTGTATTGGGTCTTCTGTTATGAGATCCCTGCCTTCCCTTTTCTTGATTGACCTATCCTTTTAGAGTAACAACTAAAACAGTCGAACGCTGAGGCAGGAGTGCAGGCTATCAGCTCTTACATGTCTGAAGATGATATTATGCTAGCCTAACAACTTTGTGCATGGCTCATCTGTGAGAAGTCTAAAAATCCCATTTTCATTGGGATTTTAAAGCATAGCTCTCTTACTGGCTACTGAAAAATCTGCAATTCATTTCCTTCTTCTATACACAATCACTCTTGCTCTATGGAGAATTGGAAACTTCCTTATTATTCTGGTGCTCTCAGTGTCATAAAGGAGCTCACTGGTTTGAATCTGTCTTCTTTCCTTTTTCAAAATTAATTTTCCTGTATTCTCAGAAGGTCCCTGAGCTGGTTCGTTTCTGTCAAGTTGACACAAACTAGAGACACTGGGAAGAAGACATTTCAGCTGAGGAATTCCCTTCATCAGATTGGCCGTGATCATGTCTGTGGGATAATTTTTCCTTCTAGTTGATAGAGGAGAAACTAGCTCACTATGGGCAGTGCCCCTTCTGCTCAGGTGTCCCGGTTTGTGTAAGAAAGACAGCTATGCATACCCCTGAAACGAGACAGTGAGCGGTTGACCCGAAGCAATGCCGCCTTCAGGTCCTGCCTGGAGCTCCTGCTCTGATTCTATTCACTGATGGGTTGTGACGTGTGAATTGTGAGAGAAAATCAACCCTGTCCTCCCCTAGGTGGATTTTCATCAGTGTCTTATCCTGCCAACAGGGAAGCAAGCTACGATGGCTCCTTTGATCTAGACTCCGTATCCTTCGTTAGTTGAATGCTTCCTATGTTGTTTCCTAAAGAACTTTTCCCCCCACCTCCTCTACACTGTATTTATGGGTCATATCTACTCAGCTATAATGGATGAAGGATGTGTGTGTGTACCTACCACAGATCTGCGATGATGATCTTCCATGATGTTTACCCCTTCTTTTGTCCTCTCTTAAACTATGTTCAAAGGCATCTCTTTCACTTAATATTCTAACCAGTGTGCCGAGTCTCTAATTTTAGGTACAAACTGCTTATTTTCTAACACTTTATTCTTAAGTTGTTATTGAATTGTTTGCATTGATTCTTATTTCACAATAATAACATCATTTTATATCTCTAAAGAGTGTGTGAATCAATCTTTGTTAAAAATTGTCTTCTGACTCCAGGATTCCTTCTATTTTTGTGAATTTACTTGTATTAATTTTGTTCTCTCTCTTAATAGGGACATTCCTCTGAGATCATGCTGTCATGTTTAATAATGGCACGTCATAAGCCAATCTGTACCAGATGGTAAGTTTTTCAGATATATGTGCTTTGCTATGAGCACTGTGTGGCCAGCTAGCCTTTAGGAAGGTACACAAAATACAGTATCTGTAACTATTTTCTCTTTGAATCTTCAGTTTTTTCAAAGAAGGGTTCTCTGGGTCTGGCTTACTACTGGTTTTCATGCAGTAAGGTTATGTTATTATCTTTATACACACTTCTTTTAATACAGTACAGCTTTATTGAGCCAATTTACCCTTATCTATCTCCGTGCCTGCCAGGTGTAAGCCTCAAGTATTTGTGGTTAGTTTTTTTTTTTCCCAAATCAATATCATACACTGGTTGCGTATTTCATGCTTTTTGTTTTTTATTTGTTTCACTCTTCATCATACCTTTCCTTCTCAACTACTGGTGCCTGAGCCGTTCCATGGTGCGGCAACTGATTGGTTTGACGTTGCTGTCTTTCTCCTTTGCTCTTTAGACATTTCTCCTGCTGTGCTGTTTGTCTATCCACTGGCCGAATATGCTGAATGCTGTTTTAAACATTCCCACTTGTTGCAATCTTTTCTCCTACATCAGTAACATTCTCTCTCACCATAACAGAATACTGGCAAAGGCCACTTTATAAAAAGATGGAGCAGCAGCATCTTTACCTACAGTTTCAGAGGCTGGAACTCCAAGAGGCATAAGACAAACTCCGTTTTTTGGGCCAATCTCCTGCATCACCTGTGACACAGATAACTGTGAGAACAAGCAATTTATTCCATCTTGACCCAGGCACAGAGGGAATTTCATGGGGCCGGCCTACTTTTCTCATAGCATCCCTCTCTTGAGAGCTGAGGAGGACACAGAGGGAACCTCCTTCTGTGAGCACACCCTCAGTTACCTGTGGGAGCCCACTTCTTAATAGCAGGCTACCAAGAAGAGACTTGATACCCTATGATACCCTATGAGCATATACAGGGGGAGGAGGTCCCCCTCAGTCACAGAGGTAGGGAAGGGGAGTAGGGGTAAAGCAGGAGGGAGGGGGGAATGGGAGGATACAAAGGTCGGGCTAACAATTGAGATGTAATATGAATAAATTAATAAAATATTTTTTAAAAGCATACCATTATCTCCCAGCATGGGCCCAGTGCGGACCCGGCCTCCAGTCACACAGACACTTGGGACACACCTTAACCTATTTGTGTTGCCATTTGTTACACAAACCAGAACGCCCTTCCTCTTCCTTTCTTTAACTGTGAATAGCACTCAGTCTTGTTCATGAATTTTAGTGAGATTTTTTAAAGTAACTAATCCACGCTAGGCACAGAGAAGCATACTAAGTAGTAAGAATTGAGGCGTTGCCATAGGAAACATTAACAAATTCACTCTTTAAGAAGATGCTCCAGCACACAACAAGAAAATTTGCTCAACCATGTTCATAGCAGCCTTATTCATAATAGCCAGAACATGGAAACAGCCTAAGTGTCCCTCAGTAGAAGAGTGGATAAAGAAACTGTGGTACATATACACTATGGAATACTACTCAGCTATTAAAAACAAGGAATTCCCGAAATTTGTGGATAAATGGATTGAGCTAGAAATGATCATAATGAGTGAGTTAACCCAGAAGCAGAAAGAATCAAATGGTATATACTCACTTATATCTGCATACTAGCCCAAGGGGCATGTCCCACGAAAGCCTTCACTTACCAGGAAACTGGGACAGAGGGGAAGGCATCCTATTGGGACTCTAAATGAGAGACGCATGGGAGAACAGCAAAATAAAAGGATCCAGAGGGTCCTAGAAATCTACAAGTAGAACAATATGATAGGCAGATTTGGGCCCAGGGGTCCCGCTCAAACTAAGGCACCAGCCAAGGACAATACAGGAGGTAAACTTTAAACCCCTTCCCAGATCTAGCCAATGGTCAGAATATTCTCCACAGTTGAGTGGAGAGTGTGATACGACTTTCTCACGTACTCTGGTGCCTCACTTTTGACCATGTCCCCTGGAGGGGGAGACCTGGTGGCACTCAGAGGAAGGACAGCAGGTAGCCAAGAAGAGACTTGATACCCTATAAGAATATACAGGGGGAGGTAATCCCCCCCAGGAACAGTCATAGGGGAGGGGAATAATGGGAAAATGGGGGGGGGGAATGGGAGGATACAAGGGATGGGATAAACATTGAGATGTAACAAGAATAAATTAATTTAAAAAAAAAAAAAAAAGACACAATAACGTAGCGTAAATAAATGGTGTAGATAAAAAAAACAAGCATGCTGCCAGATGAAGGACTGAGCAACATGTGAGCTTCGTGCTGAAGGACTCAGGAGACTTAGCTAGTTCCTGTGCTGTCATACAGGCCTAAGAAACTAACATTCCCTGTCTCTGGAAGACTGAACCAATTTCCTAGCTTTTCCTTCTGTACACATAACTTAAAAAGAATTCAGCTTAATTTCCTATTATATTGAAGTTTGGTATAAAGTTCAGCAACAGAACTCTTGCCTAGCATGAACCTCCTCATTGGAAAAACAAGTATCACACAGCCAGTGCCTGACATTACAATGGGCTTTCCATTTTTCAATCTATTCATCTAGTATTCCTCTCCAAAATGTTTTGTTAAGAGCTGCTCACCCAGCCTTACAGTTTCTCTTTTTTCTTTATTGTTCCAAGGAAAACATAGTATTGTAATGACTAAATTCTCTAGTGCCTCCCAGGCTACCAAAACCCCAATAAAATCACATCTAGACACTGAATTCTTGCCTGTTACATGTGAATGGACATGTTTCTCCGGAAAAACCAAAGACACTGTGTTTGAAGAGGTAAGGAATGAGAAATTTCTATTATTTGATTTTACCAATTAAAATAATGAAACAAAATAACCTTGCCATAGATTTCAATTATAAAGTTTTAGTTTAGGGCTTTACGGAAACTGTGAGAGTTTCAAATGGAGCGTTCTAACATTTTGCAGGACTGCCAAGCCAAACACCAACAGTTGGGAGATTTAGCTCCAAAGCACGTGGCTAATGACCTTTAAGGCAACTGGCCCCATATGTCAATAAGGAAAAAAATATGTGCTATAACTGTTGAGGTCAGATGCTTTTCTTATTTTTTCCCCCATTTAGGCAACTCAAGATCTGGTTTAATAGCTGTACCATAAGGACACAGAGGTGTTTTCAATAACAATTTTTCTCTTAGAAGATGTCATTTTTGAAACTAATTATTAAGAAATTCAGATTTCTTGGCATTTTGATCTAAAATATGTCCTTGTTTCTTGAAGTAGTTGGGTTGCATTTTTCTACAAATGTGTATATTGGCTTGTGATATTCTTGGCTGTACAAACTGTTACCATGAGATTGTGTTTAAAACAACTAGTGGGGCTTGTGGAAAACACATTTCAAACACTAGTAACTTCCCTTCATATTATACATTTCTACAAGCAACTCAAAGGAATTTGTAAGATGTGTGTTTTATTGCATACCTTAGAAGAACTTCCAAATATGAGGCATTACATTGATAATGGTGAATTTTCCATTCTTTCTTATAAGAAAATATTATCAGTAAAATTTAAAAAAATAAGGAAACTAGTATATTGATAGGGCTAGCTGTCTTCAAATAAACCTTGTTCTTAAACAGGTAATGCTATTATATTGGATTTACATTTATGATTTATAGCTATCATCAAAAATATAATAGCATTGACAGCTATCTAGTTAAACGACAATTTATTGCATGCCAAAAAATGTACTAGTATACTCTAATGTGCTGAATATGGTATTTATAGGCTTGTGATCAAACAAGCTTGAGGTTATATAGTTCCTACCACTTCTGTATGCATATCTGTCTGTCCACCTGTAAATCTGTCTGTCAATCTGTGTATGCAGGTCTATGTGCAAATATGCATTTGTGTGGATGCCAAAAGATAACGTCCAGTGTCATTCCTCAGGTACCACCACCCAGTTTTCTTTCAAACAATTTTTAAACATGGATTCTTTCCTCGGGCTGCAACTGGGCAAGTAGGCTAGCCTGACTGGCCATGAACACACAGCTCTGCCTGTCTCTTCCTCCGCCACACTGGGATCACAAACAGTCCATCAATCTACCCAGCATTTCTTACATGCTCCTAGCAATACAACCATGTCTTGCCCAAGCACTTTGAAGGTACTGAGCAAGCCCCAATATCAACCATGTCTGTATGACCTGAGTTTGTTCATACATGCACAGCTCATGCAAAAACAACTGGAAATTGTTGTTTACTTGTGCAACACGAGAGTTAAAAATGGGTCAAGATTTGGCGTATAGTCAAATGGACAGGAACTTGTCTGTTTTCATGGAAATATATTTCAAGAGAAGAGAGATGTTGTTCACCTTACTTGGGAGAAAGGTCTTTTCTCTTTTGTTCTATAGCCTGGAGAGTATTTTGCACTTCTGTTTGACACCTAATAGTTCCTTGTTTTCTTTTATCTAGTGCAGCAAAATGGTTGCCTTCAGTTTTGGTAAAATAATAAATACATAAGTAATTAAAATAAAATCACAGCTGGAATTCTGGGAATGCAGAACGCTACTTGGTGTGCTATAATGAAATACGTGTCAAAGAATTACCAGAGAAAAAAACAGAGAGTTAGCTATAAATCTAATAATGAAGAACTCTGAGGATTAAGACTGAATTTGTCATTTATCGAGAAGGCAGTTAGAAGCCATCAGGTACACATTCTGAAAGGATGCCTCTAGTGAAAGTGTGAGGAAAAGATACCAGGAAAATGAGACTAGTCATTAAAAGCATTAGGAGAATACTGTAGAACATCTGGCCATGCAGATACTGAGGATGCTGGGACACTGGGCATGGTCTTTGGCTTTAAAAGGAAGAAGGCATCACTACATGGAAAGTAGAAGACTTTGTGGGCTTTATTTTGTGTGGCAGATTTAAATTGTTATGTTCTTGTGACGTGTACTTTATAGTTCATTTGAGAATTTCACAAATATGTACTATGTATCTGGATCACATCCACCCAGCACTTTCTCTCCAATTGTATACAAACAGGAAATTTAGTTCAAAACTTCCTACACATCAAATGTCGATCCCAGGTGGCTCAGTTACTAAATTTTATCAAACACTGAAAAAGTCATACCAGCCCTATTCATGCTCTTTCATATCACAGATATAAGAAATTCCCCAACCCATCTGTAAGAGCTTTATTAGGTCAATATATCCTTAAAAAAAGAAAATTACATACCTGTCATAAATATAGTCTCAAAGTCTTTAACAGAACTGCAGAAAGTAAGTACAGAGATACATAAAACACCATCAGTGAGGGAAAATGCCAGAGAATTGAAGGATTAGTGTCAGGCATTGACTGTTCAGTGTTGGGATCTAAGGAGGGAAATGAGCCGAGAATCAGCTACCAAGGCTTTCTATAATTTTGGACTAATTGAGGATTTATAAGTGGTAGTAGCCAAAGGAATGGCCATCAGTTGTATTTGGTGGTAGAATGGGCACTTATTACGTACTAGACCTGCCTAGGCATTGTCCTGTTTGAATTTCATGCCACCTCTATGACAGTCTGACTCGTCTTTTTTTTTTTTTTTTTCACAGATGAATAAACAGGAGTTCCCAGATGTTGAGGAAGCCTGTGACGGGCTTCCCTAGATTAAAATCCATGTATGTTCGGGCCAAAAGATGTAGTTTCTAATCTACCATACACCAGCCAGCTACCCTGGGTCTAAGTGAGAAGCAATGTGAAGTAAGGATGCAGGCTGAGAAGAGGCACAACGTTTGGAAAGGGGAAACAGCCCATCTCCAGCTAAGCTGGAAAGGAAGTAAGCACCTACAACTTGAAAGGAATGAGAGGGCTTTGGAAAGACTTGTCCCTTCAAAGATACAGAATGCATCATCAATTAATTAGCCAATGGACTCTTCTATAACGCCTACATGTGTAACAGAGGGTTTTGTATTTAACTCAGGGTTCTATAGTGGACCAGGCAAAGATTTCCTACTTTAAACCTAAAGTGAAAAACTCCTAAACAATTATGTCTCTAATTATAGAGTTGCTAACTTTTTTCCCTTTGTTCTTTGCACTCATATTTTCACAGTCACTGAAGTCTTTGAATACAGAAGCACCTCTCCTTTTAATAAACATGTAAGTATTTACACAGCATATAAGTGTTTATGCAGCATAAATATCTAATACTTTATATAAACATTTATTTATTCAAATTTAGACCACTCATCTTTATAGCTGTTGATATACCACACACACACACACACACACACAAACATACACACTCATCCAGTATGTGTATATATATATATATATATATATGTGTGTGTATGTACACATATATCCATATATATGTTTTAAAAAGATCACCCTAAGAAGGTCATAAAGGGCAGAGCATGTTATTCCCCCAATTATCGCCTGATACAAGCCCATCCGTGTGGAAAGACAGGCTGGGGAAATCCATGCTGTGGGCCTTTTTTTTTTCTGATAACACACTGAGTCTCTGGAAAAATCAACAGATCCTTACACCAAAGCTCTAATCTAGGTAGCAATTGGATTTATTTTTTAGGATAATCATTACCTACAAAACTTTTTGTTTGCTTAAGGAAACTTTTTACCAACTCATATAGTGCACGAAGAGGTGTATTTAAGATATAGATAACTGTTACAAATAAGTCATATTGGAAGTTCCTTGCAACTCAGTGTTTCTTCGGCAAACAGCTGTTCATGGGGGGGTGCCACTTTTTTTTTTTTTTTTTAAGAGAAATTGCATCTGTGTGCCTTCAGTGTGATCTTGGGTTCCATAATGATTTGGTTCAGCAGCATACTTCCAGCTGAACTTCTGAAGAGCAATCTGAATAAATGTTTACTGTCTCTTTCACTTTTGAATATGTAGTGCATTTAAATTTAGAGCTGAAACCTTGGGCAGCTCCTATATGAAGTAATGGAAACTACATTGTAATCAACATATTTGAGTTTGTGTCTCCTAACCATGGCATTATGTTTGCATGCAAATATAAAGTATTTAGCCTTGTAAGAGGGAAGTGATATAAATAAACTTCACCTTGAAAAACAAAACATTACTCAACCGCTTTCAAAGCCTCTTGTGAATGTTTGCAGAATTTTTAAAGAATGCGCTGGAGAGGAAAGTGTTGTTTAAAAAAAAATAATAACCTTAACATTTAACATCACTGTGTCATATTGATTTCTTGGGAGAAATTTCATAAAACCAAATTGCCTGTGCATGTTTTCTAGTACATAATATTTGAAAAAATCCAACTGCAAACAATGATAAGTAAATTTTCTTATAATTCACTTCTTCCATAGTCTGGCTGCAATAGCATGAACACTGGTTCAAAAACTAGGTGGTAGATGCAAAACCAAGCCACAATACAGCCATTGAACTCTCCAAATTAGATTCCCAACTCCTATAGGCATTTCTATAATATATATATTATAGCAAATTCAGTTTATCTTAAAAATCTAGCTTTTCACATTGCTTCCCCCAAATTCAAACATAGAAACACTCATTTTGTAATGCAGTGATCAGGTTATGAGACACAAAAGCCTGAAATACTGCTTCATCAGGCATGTTTTTTCAGCTATTCAATCAAGCCATAAAGTCCTCTTTGGGTTTGGTGTCACTGTCATTGTCTCAGAGCACCCACTGAACTTTATATTTCTCTAGTTAGTGATGAATCTGTTCTTAATACATTCTTGCTCCACCCCCATGTTTCTTCAGTTCCTAAAAGCAGGTTCCTCTTCCATCTCCCTCAGCCAATAGACTTTAATTATTCATTATTTGGTGCTAGGCTTCTGCCTGGCATTGGTGTAATTCTCTATTACCCTGGTCTAGCCCAATAGTTAGCTGATTTTGTGTACCTGGGCTTTGTAGGGAGGGCCTTTCTGGCATTCCTGACTCTATTCCCATGGCAACCAAATCTTTCTTTGTTTCTATGGCTCATTTAGTCTCAGGCCCTCAATCCTTTCTTTGTGATCATCCAATGTAAATCAGGGAGAAAACTTTGTAAAGGACTCTGAGCTTGGGAGGGTGCGCAGGGGGGAGAGGGAGCTGCCTTAGTCTTCATGTATTTGTTAACAGTTCATGTGCCTTGTCACTCATTCAGAAGCGTCTGTTTTCCTAGGAATTTACTGGGGACAATTATTTTTATTCTGAATGCTGACTTTTTCTTGTTGTGGGTATAGGGACAAAACTTTGTAAACAGAAGAGGAACCTGCAATTCTCAATATTGTCTAAAACAAAGCATCCTTCATCCTTTCTCAAAATATTTAAATTGTATTCATTTATTAATAACTTTGTTGAAGGGACAGACACAGAGGAAGAGAGAAACAGAGAAATAAGGGTGGCATGCCATGGCATGCATGTTGAAGTCAAAGGACAAGTTAAGGGAAGTCCAGTCATACTTTGTACCTTGCTTTTGAGGTAATCTACTGTGATTTCTGCCACTATACTGGATATGTGAGTTTCCAACTGTTTCTTTGGTCTCTACCTCTCACCTGATCACTGCATTACAAAATGAGTGTTTCTATGTTTGAATTTGGGGGAAGCAATGTGAAAAGCTAGATTTTTAAGATAAACTGAATTTGCTATAATATATATATTATAGAAATGCCTATAGGAGTGGGGAATCTAATTTGGAGAGTTCAATGGCTGTAGGAATACTGGGGTTGGGTTTATAGACTGTGCCACTGAATCTAGCTATAGCCTTTTTACATGGGTCCCAACAATTGAAATCTGGATGTCATGGCTGTACACAAGAGGCTTTAGCTTCTGAGCCATCTTGCCAGACCCCCCCCCAAAAAAAAAAAAGTTTTCAGTCGTCTCAGGGAATTAAAAGAAAATAACAAACAATACACTTGGCCTACAGGTCAAATATCAGGTTAATAGGCTCTATACAAGGGCATGGGAAGTAATTCATAAAGATGAACAGTCTCAGGACTGAGGCACTTAGAGTCTGAATAACCAGGAATTGAACAATCAAGAGTTTTAGCCTAGAAATTTCTTGGGGGGAATGAACACTGTTGTCCTTTTGCCCCAGATGGTGGGAGTATCTTGTTCAGGGAATGCTAGTTATCAACAGCCATGAATGTTTAGATGAGTAAAAACAAGCTATTTGAAGAACTGTGCAAGATCTGTGTGATCTGACGGTGTGAAGTCACTCTGTATGATGGTCAACAAAGGGAGCAACCATGAATTCACTGTCCCAGACACACACCCTGGTAGTGACTTTCCTTTTCTTGTGTCTATCATCTTCATGTCTTTTGAACTTGATTTAACATTTAAACAACTGTCTTGGTATGACCACAGCAGATAAAGACCCTGTGCATAGTATGAAGTTCTTGTTCTTGTAATAGGAAACAGAATTAGGCAGTGTTTGTGATAAGTAAGTGGTATACTATTCAGGAAGTTGTATGTGCTACCAGGGAAAGGGACAGTCACAAACCACTGGGGTGGTCAGTGTTGATTTTAACTGGATAGGATTCAGTGCAATGACCTGTAGGAGAGAATGGAATTAGCCACAGAGATGTCTGGGGAGAGATATATTGTCCTACATAGGGAATATCCTGCTGAAGGCCAGGTTCTCCTGCAGGAGAGGAGCAGAAAGAAGGCCAACAAAGGGAAAAGCAGCAGTGGATGCAAAGACAAAGCACAGAGGCAACAGGTTAAATAAATACAAGTAGCGCAGCTTATTTGTGCAAGTTGTTTCTATCCCCAGGCTGCTATCTACTTGTCAATGGACCCTTTCTTTCCCTATCTGCCTTTTCAAATAAAAAAGAAACTTGAAATGTTCATGTTAGGAGTCGCCAGATAGGGATTGACTCAAGAAGAGAAGTTCAGCCCCAGATTTTTTAATAGAGCAGTTAATGGAACAATTGTTCCCAGATAGTCTAAAGAAGGTCAGGGTATAGACTTCCAAATAGAGGCAGGGCAAGAATTTTGTTAGTAACTGTGAATAATGTATTAAGATCATTTAAAAAGAAAGAACTACCAATGCCTATTAAGAAAATAGCAAGAATATACAATCTTGATGCCATCACACTATAATTTTCTGCTCTCTGCAAAGATTATTTCTATATGGCATAGTCAGATTACAGATTTTAATATCTAGAGTGCATCACTGAAGTGCAGGTGACAACTCCCCTGAAAAACAAATTGGCTTCATCAACAGTGTTCTGACTGGACTCTTCTCCACTATTCTAGATGAAGCAGCACTCATGCTTCTCTGGAAAGGACGTGGACTGGGCTTCTTTGTATGGTGAGTGCCTGAAGCTTCAAGACCTATCTCCGACTCCACTAAGTAGAAAATGGCTACTAACTATAGGCTGGATCTGCCAAATCAGTTAGGTTTTTCCTACACTTAGTCCTTCTAGGTGTAGGTATTGCTGAAATGATTCTTTGGTTCATATTATATAATTAATGAGACGAAAACTGGTTATTTTTCTCAATGGAAATATCAATATATATTGATAAGTAAACCAGAAAATGAAAGATGCTGATAAATAAGACGTAGGTAAATCTAATTCAAAGAAAAAAGGTTTGATATGGAAAAGTTCCTTTTCAAATGCTTTAGCTTCTGTCTCCATTTTAAATAAGTGGAAACAAGACTCATAAGAGATTGATTCACCATCATGCTCATTTATGAAAGATGATGACTCAAAACTCCTATCTGAAGAACTCTCTAACAGCACAAATATTGCAGAGAATAAAATCCTGACTGACATTAAAATATTGGTGAATAAAGATCTATAAATCAAATAAAATATAAAGTATGCATTATTTAAAAGTGTTATCTTTTTTAACGTATTCTGGTTTGGGGCTGGAGGAATGGCCCAGCTTTAAAAGCACTTGATGCTCTTGCCAAAGACCCAAGTTCAGTTCCCAGCATCCACAGTGAGTCGCTCACAACTGCCTTCCACTCCATCTCTAGGAGCTCTTACACTTTCTTCTGGTCTCCACAGACATCAGCGTACATGTGACATGAATTCATACCACATGACATATACACCTAATTAAAAGTAAATATAAAATCTTCAAAGGAAAGGTATTGTGCATTAATTTCCTTTTATGTAATCTGTAACTAATATTGGGTAAGATGACTTTCAATATTTACATCAAAACAGTTTTAGATACGCAATTACCTTTCCAGTCTTATCAGGGGCAAAGCTTAGCGAGGTCCAAATTGTGCTAACTAACTAGTATTCTTTAAAAGTGACAAGTCATGAAAAATGATTTGGAAAACATTACAAAGATATAGAAATTAAATGCAACATATTTTATGAATTGGACTTAGAACAGAAAAAGAGCACCGGTACTGTAACTCAATCAGTACTACTAACAGATTCTTAATACCAATAAATATGCCAAGATTATGATAAGATGCTTATATCAGAGAAAATTAGATGAAGATAAATTAGAGAAAAATTAGAAAACCAGAGTTAGAAAAACTGTATTAGCATTGCAATTCCTCTCTAAATCTAAAAGCGTTTCAAAATAAAGTTTTATAAATATGCAAAATATCCTCTATTGAAATTCCAGAAATTCTATTACTGATCACTTATCCAAAGGAAAAAAAAAGGACACAGGCAAAAATTGAACTACAAGATAGTAATTGAAAATAACTTAAAGGCCCAATTAAGTAAGTATTAAACATTAAAGTTAGAAACATTATAGAAGCATTAAAGTGAATTTTTATAAGCACAATAATATAGAAATATTTGCTATCAAGTGACAAAAGATTGACTTGAAAATAGTGTTTAAAGTATAAGCTTATTTACATATAAGTATATACATGCTCCCTCAGGAAAAAATACACACATATGAAACATATAAAAAGACTTTTGGAAGACTGAAAGTATTTTATTAATAGGAATTATCACTGGGTTTTGAGCTAAATGCTGTTTGCTTTCTATTGAATGGAGGGCTTCAATATTTTTTACTTTCTTTGATTTTATGAATAAAACTCTACTCTCCTTCTCTTCTTTCCTCCCTTCTCTCCTCCCCGTCCTTCTTCCCTCTCCTCCTCGTCCACCTCTTCTAGTCTTCATTCTCTTCTACTCCTGTTCCTCTTCCTCCTCCTCCTCTCTTTCACTTTTCTACAGAAAGTGCTGCTGTTACTTACATCTGTGACAGCACCTCAGTTAACCACATTGGTGTAACATTAATGACCCCAAGACTCAAGATTATTAAACCTTGTCAACAAAGATTAGGATAGCTCCAAAAGGGGTCCATTGACAAAGAAAATGAAAACAAACAACCCCACCCCCTCAGAAATCAAAGCTGCTGCTGTGAGGATAGCAAAGGCTAGAGGCAAGCAGCATGCTGTAGAGCGGAAAGTGACTCTGTAAGCAGGAGGCCAGCCAGGCAAATCCAGTTTGCCTTAGACAGCCTTACATCTTCCCGAAATATGAACATAAGCTAAAAGAGCTAAAATAGTCAGCTTTAAGACAGTGTTACCGGGGAGATCTAAGATGGCGGCGAGCAGTGTGGACCGCGTTTGGAGGCTCCAGTGAACAATTCAGGGAATTGCACAGATTTCTGAGCCAGGAACACCGAGGTCCGAACATCACGGCAGCAGGAGTGCTCCACGGTTCGGAGGGACCAGGGTGCGGAGGACCTGCGTGCCCCTGCACACGGGAGGAGCGTGGTTTTTCTCTGATCGGAGCGGCAGCGGCAGAGGCAACAGCACCAGCGGCACCAGCAGCGGCGGCTGAGGTTTGCAGCTCATAGCCTTCCGGTGGAGGCGATTGGTGTGGTGGCTGGTGGGAATTGCTGCGGGAGAGGGGACTCGGGGCAGGATTTGGGTCGCGTGGAGCCTTTGGACCCAGACTGGACTCGGCGGACAGTTCGGCCCCAGAGTCCCGGGTATTGGCCCGGCCCAGCAAACAATTCTGCCTGAGGCACTAACTCAGCGTGGCCATAGCTCCCCTGCTGTGGCGCAGGCTTAGTTGAGCTCGCTGCTCCACACTAGGCACCACCTCAGCTCAGCGGCAGCTCCCCTGAGGTGACACAGTCCAGGCGGAGCACTTGTTCCACCACTGGCACTAACTCAGAGCAGCCGCAGTTCTCCTGCTGTGGCGCAGGCTTGATGACGTGCTCGGTTCCATCCTAGGCACCACCTCAGCTCAGCGGCAGCTCCCCTGAGGTGACACAGTCCAGGCGGAGCACTTGTTCCACCACTGGCGCTAACTCAGAGCAGCCGCAGTTCTCCTGCTGTGGCACAGGCTGGACAGAGCTCTCGGTTCCACCAGCTCTAAGACTCTGGTTGGACACAGTGTGCAGTTTGAATCCAGAATTCCTGGCTGAGATTGGTGGTCAGCTCGGGCCCTGAGTCAATAACTGACCACAGCACGCACTTTGGGCCAAAAGGCCCTAGTGGAGCTTGGTGCGTAGTCCCAGCCCAAAAATTCTGGCTGGACCCTGTGTGCATTTTGGGCCCAAAATCCCTAGCTGAGCTTGGCAGACGGTTCAGGCCCTGAGAATCTAGCTGAGTTCTGCCCGTGGTTCGGTCCCAGTGCTCCTGGCTGGACTTGGCAGGGAACACAGAAGGCTGTGGATACCTTGGCCTGACCCAATGCTCATTCAGAGACCCAGAACAATTGCAGGATCCACAGCAGAGGGGGACTGAGGATCACTGGCTGTGAGAGACCAGAACAACAGGGCTAACCTCCTAACATCCACACCAGTGAAGCTTTGAGCTCGCAGCCTAGGGAAATCATGAGAAAACAAGTGAATCTATCGTCAGACACCCTCCATTCAACTCTGGAAGCTACCCAACAAAAACAAAGACGGCAAGATGTCTAAAGGACAACGAAAAAGCATACGCAAAAAACCCCAAAACAACATGGCGTCTCCAGTTTCCAGCTATCCCAAAGAAAACCACCCAGAGAACTCAAATACAACGGAAATACAAGAAAATGACCTCAAATCCTTAGTAATGAGGATGATAATGGAGGAAACAAATAAAATTCGTAATCAAATGCAGGAAGACGCAGACAAACAGGTGAGAGACATAAAAGAAGCACATAGAGTGGAACTGGAAAAATTGCAGGAAAATGCAAACAACCAGATGAAAGAAATAACTAAAACGGTTCAAGCTCTGAAGACCTATAAAGAGGCAATGGAAGAAACTCAGGAATATACAAAAAATCAGATGAAAGAAATCAAAAAATCAGTTCAAGATCTGAAAATGAAAATGGATTCAATGATAAACACACAGACAGAAGAAAAACGAGAACGTGAGACCTCAGAGAAGAAGGCGAGCAACACAGAGGTGAGCTTTTCTAACAGAATCCAAGAGATGGAAGAACGAATCTCAGGGCTAGAAGATACAATTACAGATATTGAATCAACCATTAAAGAAAATGCCAAATCTGGAAAACTCCTGACACAAACCATCCAAGAAATTAAGGACACCATGAAAAGAAGAAATTTGCGGATAATAGGCATTGAAGAAAGAGAAGACATCAGACTCCAGGGCCCAGAAACTATTCTCAACAAAATCATAGAAGAAAATTTCCCCAATCTAAAGAAAGAGATGCCTATAAACATACAAGAGGCCTACAGAACACCAAATAGAATTGACCAGAAAAGAAAAACTGCCCGCCACATAATAATCAAAACACAAAACATGCAGAACAAAGAAAAAATATTAAAAGCTGCAAGGGAAAAGGGCCAAATAACATTTAATGGTAAACCTCTCAGAATTACACCCGACTTCTCAGCAGAGACCATAAAATCCAGAAGGGCCTGGACAGAGATCCTGCAAACCCTAAGAGAACACAGATGCCAGGCCAGACTACTTTACCCAGCAAAATTATCAATAACCATTGATGGAGAAAACAAAATATTCCATGACAAAAACAAATTCAAACAGTACCTATCCACAAACCCAGCTTTACAGAAGGTACTAGAAGGAAAACTCCATCCCAAAGGGTCAAGCTACAACCAAAACTACCCAGGAAATAGATAACTATCCCATGGCAAAAACACAACTACACAAACACTCGACTGGAAACAACATCAAAATTAAGACTCTTAACAGTCATTGGTCATTAATATCTCTCAACATCAATGGCCTCAATTCTCCAATAAAAAGACACAGACTAACTGAATGGGTACATAAACAAGATCCAACATTCTTCTGCATTCAAGAAACACATCTCACCCATAATGAAAGGCATTACCTCAGGGTAAAAGGTTGGAAAAAAATATTCCAAGCAAATGGTCACAAGAAGCAAGCAGGCGTAGCCATTTTAGTACCGAACAAATAGACTTTCAACCAAAATTAATCAAAAGGGATGAGGAAGGACACTTCATACTCATCAAAGGTAAAGTCAACCAAGATGACATCACAATTCTGAACATCTATGCTCCCAATACAAGGGCACCCACATATGTAAAAGATCTCCTAAAAAAGCTTAAACCACACATCGATCCCCACACAATAATAGTGGGAGACTTCAACACCCCACTCTCACTGAAGGATAAGTCATTGAAACAGAAACTAAGCCGAGAAATAACATCATTAACCAATGCCATGGGTCAAATGGATCTAACAGATATCTATAGAACCTTTCACCCAAACAAGAAAGAATACACCTTCTTCTCTGCACCCCATGGAACCTTCTCCAAAATTGATCACATCGTAGGTCACAAAGCAAGCCTCAACAGATACAAGAGGATTGAAATAATACCTTGTATCCTATCAGATCACCATGCTCTTAGGCTGCAATTCAACAACAACAGAAATAACAAAAAGCCTACACGTTTGTGGAAACTAAACAACTCTCTGCTAAATGACACCTGGGTCAGGGAAGAAATAAAGAAAGAAATCAAGGAGTTTCTGAAATTCAATGAAAATGAAGAAACAACATACCCAAATTTGTGGGATACATTGAAAGCAGTGCTAAGAGGAAAATTCATAGCACTAAGTGCCTTTAAAAAGAAATTGGAAACATCGAACATAAGCATCTTAACAACACAACTGGAAGCCCTAGAAAAAAAAGAAGCAGAAACACCCAACAGGAGTAGACGCCTGGAAATAATCAAACTCAGGGCTGAAATTAACAAATTAGAAACTAAGAAAACAGTCCAAAGAATCAACAAAACCAAAAGCTGGTTCTTTGAGAAAATCAACAAGATAGACAGACCATTAGCCAAACTAACTAAAAGGCAGAGAGACAGTATTGAAATCAACAAAATCAGAAATGAAAAGGGAGACATAACAACAGACACTGAAGAAATTCAAAGAATCATAAGATCCTACTTTGAAGGCATATACGCCACAAAATTTGAAAATCTAAGGGAAATGGACGATTTTCTTGAACAATTTCACTTGCCAAAGTTGAATGAAGAACAGATAAACAAGCTAAATAGTCCCATTTCCCCTACAGAAATAGAAGCAATCATCGATGGTCTCCCAACCAAAAAAAGCCCAGGGCCAGATGGTTTCAGTGCAGAATTCTACCAGACCTTTAAGGGCGAGCTAATACCGATACTCTTCAAGCTACTCCAAAAGATAAAAATGGATGGAAAATTACCAAATTCATTCTATGAGGCCATAGTCTCATTGATACCTAAACCTCACAAAGACTCAACAAAGAAAGAGAATTTCAGACCAATTTCTCTTATGAACATAGATGCAAAAATACTAAATAAAATACTTGCAAAACGAATACAGGAGCACATCAAAGATATCATTCATCATGACCAAGTAGGCTTCATTCCAGGCATGCAGGGATGGTTTAATATACAGAAATCCATCAATGTAATCCACCATATAAACAAACTGAAAGTAAAAAACCACATGATCATCTCCTTGGATGCAGAGAAAGCATTTGATAAAATTCAACACCCATTCATGTTTAAAGTTTTAGAGAGATCGGGGATACAAGGCACTTTCCTCAACATAATAAAGGCTATATACAGCAAGCCAATAGCCAAAATCAAAGTAAATGGTGAGATACTCAAGGAAATTCCTCTAAAATCGGGAACAAGGCAAGGCTGCCCACTCTCTCCATATCTCTTCAATATAGTACTCGAAGTTCTAGCCAGAGCAATAAGACAACAAAAGGAGATCAAGGGTATCCAAATGGGAAAGGAGGAAGTCAAATTATCCCTCTTTGCAGATGATATGATAGTGTACATAAGTGACCCTCAAAACTCCACCAGAGAACTCCTAAAGCTGATAAACACCTTCAGCAAATTGGCTGGATACAAAATTAACTCAAAAAAGTCTGTAGCCTTCCTATACACAAATGACAAGCTTGCAGAGGAAGAAATTAGGAAAACCACACCCTTCACATTAGCCACAAGCAATATAAAATATCTAGGAGTTACCCTAACTAAGCAAGTGAAGGACTTGTATGAAAAAAATTTCAAAACTCTGAAGAAAGAGATTGAAGATGACCTGAGAAGATGGCATGATCTTCCTTGCTCATGGATCGGGAGAATTAACATATTAAAAATGGCCATCCTACCAAAAGCAATCTACAGATTCAATGCAATCCCTATCAAAATACCTACACAATATTTTAAAGACATTGAAAGTTCAATTCTGAACTTCATATGGAAAAACAAAAAACCCAGAATAGCTAAAACAATCTTGTACAATAAAAGGTGCTCCGGAGGAATCTCCATACCTGATCTCAAACTGTACTATAAAGCAATAGTAATTAAAACAGCATGGTACTGGCACAGCAACAGGCTGTTTGATCAGTGGAATCGAATCGAAGATCCAGATATGAATCCACACACAAATGGTCACTTGATTTTTGACAAAGAAGCCAAAACCATTCAATGGAAAAAGGATAGCATCTTCAACAAATGGTGCTGGTCTAACTGGAGGTCTATGTGTAAAAAAATGAAACTGGACCCTTATTTGTCACCTTGCACAAAACTCAAATCCAAGTGGATTAAAGACCTCAACATAAAACCAGAGACACTAAGCCACTTAGAAGAAAAAGTGGGAAAGAGCCTGGAACATATTGGCACAGGAGACAACTTCCTGAACAGAACACCAACGGCCCAGGCCTTAATGTCAACCATTAATAAATGGGACCTCATGAGGCTGAGAAGCTTCTGTAAGGCAGGAGACACTGTCAAGAGAACAAAGTGACAGCCTACAGACTGGGAAAAAATCTTCACCAACCCTACATCTGACAAAGGTCTAATATCCAAAATATATAAAGAACTCAAGAAATTAAACACCACCAAACCGAATAACCCAATTGAGAAATGGAGCTTGGAGCTAAACAGAGAATTCTCAACAGAGGAGTATCAAATGGCTGAGAAACACTTAAAGAAATGCTCAACCTCCTTCGTCATCAGGGAAATGCAAATCAAAACAACTCTGAGATTCCATCTTACACCCATCAGAATGGCTAAGATCAAAAATTCAAGCGACACCACATGCTGGCGAGGATGTGGGGAGAGAGGAACACTCCTTCATTGCTGGTGGGAATGCAAACTAGTACAGCCACTTTGGAAATCTATCTGGTGCTATCTCAGAAAAATGGGAATAGGGCTTCCTCAAGACCCAGCTATTCCACTCCTTGGAATATACCCAGAAGATGCTCCAGCACACAACAAGAAAATTTGCTCAACCATGTTCATAGCAGCCTTATTCATAATAGCCAGAACATGGAAACAGCCCAAGTGTCCCTCAGTAGAAGAGTGGATAAAGAAACTGTGGTACATATACACTATGGAATACTACTCAGCTATTAAAAACAAGGAATTCCCTAAATTTGTGGATAAATGGATTGAGCTAGAAATGATCATAATGAGTGAGTTAACCCAGAAGCAGAAAGAATCAAATGGTATATACTCACTTATATCTGCATACTAGCCCAAGGGGCATGTCCCACGAAAGCCTTCACTTACCAGGAAACTGGGACAGAGGGGAAGGCATCCTATTGGGACTCTAAATGAGAGACGCATGGGAGAACAGCAAAATAAAAGGATCCAGAGGGTCCTAGAAATCTACAAGTAGAACAATATGATAGGCAGATTTGAGCCCAGGGGTCCCGCTCAAACTAAGGCACCAGCCAAGGACAATACAGGAGGTAAACTTTAAACCCCTTCCCAGATCTAGCCAATGGTCAGAATATTCTCCACAGTTGAGTGGAGAGTGTGATACGACTTTCTCACGTGTTCTGGTGCCTCACATTTGACCATGTCCCCTGGAGGGGGAGACCTGGTAGCACTCAGAGGAAGGACAGCAAGTAGCCAAGAAGAGACTTGATACCCTATGAGAATATATAGGGGGACGTAATCCCCCTCAGGAACAGTCATAGGGGAGGGGAATAATGGGAAAATGGGGGGGGGGAGGAATGGGAGGATACAAGGGATGGGATAAACATTGAGATGTAACAAGAATAAATTAATAAAAAAAAAGGAGAAAAAAAATAAAAATAAAATGTGACAAGTTTGAAAAAAAAAAAAAAAAAGACAGTGTTACCCTGAAATATTATTGTCTCGTAGAATATTGAAAGGGTGTTGGGTGGACATGCCTTTCTTTGAAATCTTGAAATAATCACTAAACAACTACCATGCAGAAAATCTACTGAGAAAAAAATCATTTAAAATCCACTCTCAGGTTTTTTTTATGTACAAGAATGTTAAGAACATCTCCAGTAGTAAACCCTGGACAAGAGGATTTCATTCAAACCTGTCATATACTTGGAATGATCACTGGCAGGGAGTCTTGTACTGTGGAAAGAAAGCGAGCTGCACTTTGAACACAGCTCAGGGAAAAGGAGAATTAAAAGGGTAGGTTTAGTGGTAGAACAATGATGAGGAAGCAGTAAGGATAAGCCAGGTTCTGAACTGATAGACCTAATAGGATTCAGCCTTAAGATGGGCCTGGAAGATAGCAACACCCAAGGGTGGAGGATGAAGCAGCCAGGCCGGTCAAGGATCACATGATCTTGAGTCCTTACTAAACTAACTCAGCATGTATTTTAGCTAGAACAACATTTTACCAAAAAGTACACAGGTGCCTCTAAATATTTGTCAGAGACACCAGCTCCCTTTAATAATTACCAAATTTTTCTTCAAGGAGGGTGTCAGTCCAGCAGTGTGGAAGCTACAACGAATTGGAGGAAGTGACCAATGTCTATAGGCATTTGGAAGGCCTCCATCTCAAGGACAAAGACAGCCAGATTTAGCCAACTATTTCATAAGATGCCAGTGAGATGTGAATGTCAGTGAAACCGTGAATAATTGTTTGGTATAAGCGTGACCCTGGTGTTGCAAGATGACAGACTTACATAAACCACTATTGTACTTACTGTGCATCTGAAACCGACATTTAGCTGAGTAATTTTTATTTGGTTTGATGTCCCTGTCGGTAGAGTCTAACTATTCAGCCTTCAAGGATAGTTCACATATACTTCTCATTCTTGTACCTTTCAATGTTACTAGATTTTACTTTCAATGCAGGAGGTCAAAACCGTATTAGTCAAGTGCTCTTAGCACTGAACTACATTCTCAGTCACAAAATGTGAGTGAGAAAAGTATTATAATGGAAACATTTTTTGTTAGATAATATGGTGCTTAGAATCTACCCACTTAGCAGGTAGATATAAAAAAAAGAGAGGGAGAGAGAAAAAATATGGGAGAAGAAAGCTCACTCAGACACTCTTTTAGTGAGAAAAGTGCTATTACTTTCTTGCTAACAGTCACAGCATGTTGACTTTAATGAACTTTTAAACAGAGGAATTGTTTTAAACATTTTTAGATGCAAGAAATAATATATATATATATATATATATATATATATATATATATATATATATATATATATAAAACTAGAAACTGGGTAGAAAAAAAACATGACCAGCCTGCAGAATTCAGCAAGAAAAGAATGTGAGCATCAGGAAGTTCCAATTTCTTGTTAAGCCCCTGATAAAGTTTGGTGATGTTCAGTAAGAAATACAGTTCACTACTGGGGGAAATTTTCACATTCCAGAAATAAATCAGAATATCCCTACCTACACATGCAATGACCAATGAGGTGTGCTCATGAGGATTATGCAACAAGGAATAGGAATATTGGGGCTGGAGAGATGGCTCAGCAGTTAAAAACACTGGCTGCTCTTGCTAAGGACTCAGGTTCAATTCCTAGCACCCACATGGTTGTTGACAAACCGTCCGTCTAGGGGATTTAGCACTCTCACTCAGACACAAATGCAGGCAGAACAGCAATTTACATAATAATATAAAATAACCAACTTTTAAAAGAGAATAGAAATATTCAGAAGTTTAAAAATAAACATTTGTCTTGTTGTCAAAGAAATTTAGAATTTAAATGCCATATTCTGTGTATCTCTGGGGCTTTTGAAGACCTTATTCAACTAATTTACCACATATATTAATAGAGTTATATCTATCTGTTAGACTAAGGAGATATTGTCTTGTGTTAAGATTTGCCAAGTATTTGACATGCCCATGTTTTGTATCAGTATACCAAATTCTATAGCAATGACTTAGACATAACCTTCATTATAAGTAACAATAAAGCCCTTGAGTTAAAGAGCAGGTTCAGTCATCTAGCTTTTGTCCATCCTCCCTCTGTGTTCCTAAATCTCAAGTCTCTGAGGGGCATTGAAGACAAGATAGTATAGTTTTACAATCAAGCTTAGTTGGTTAGGGGGCAAGATCATTTTAGATCAAGATAAAGAAATTAAGCTATTAGAGTTGAGATAGGATAGATATTGAATCTCATTCGGAAATTTAGACCCAACAAGACAGGAAAGACACTTACTTCAAACGGGACGAATGCAGATGGCCAATTCACTATGAATGTAACATGTATAGAACTCATTATTCTCATGAGTGTCACATGGTTCTCCCTGCTGTATGTAGTTTGTTTTATAAGTGTGTGATAAAATAAAAGTATAAAAAAATAAACAAAAACTTTTGGAAATAATCATGCCAAGAAGAGAGAGAAAGAGAAATCAGATATGTCATGTCACTATTGTCAAGAAATCCACCGAAGTGTACCATAATGGACAAGAACACAGACAGCCTTCATCGCAGGCAGGAAGCACTTGGCTTCTTAACATTCTGTGCCAGAGGGAAATTCTTAACAAATTCTGCTTCCCTGGAGCTGCAAACGCCTGCAGGGATATTATTATAGCTATTCATGTGCTCCTATTGTCTAGGTTTTGCTCATCATAAATCAAGATGTTCGTTGATAATTGATCTTAAAATGAGAACTCTAGCACAAGATGTGGTTCTACTGTGCCTTCTTCAGTAATGAGGGATATCAATCCACTTTGCAGCCTTGATTCTCCTTGCAATACAGTGGATAAACACGTAACAGATGTTCTGAATCTGGAATGCCATAGACGATAATAAAAGGGGCAGAAAGAAACTTGAAGGCAAATTGACTGCCACCCATACAGAGAGAGACAAACCTGACAGGAAAAGTCAGCTGAACAAATATTTGACTTACTGTATTTGTCTCTATCTGTCACTGCCCCCAGAAGGATTTTTTCAGGGCTTAGCTGGGTAAATGTACTTTTGCTAGGTGGTCTAGCAAGGGACACATATAATGACAGTGAGTTATCTCTTTCTAGCTGTGTCACATTTCCTTCTAGAAGAAATTAGTTCCTTTAAGAATGGCTAAGTCAGATTAAACAATCATGGCATCTTTACCTTGCACTGCATCCACAAATATGTCCTTCAGATGTGATGTTTCGTACATATTTTGAAGGAAACATTCAAGTAGACTTTAGAGTTCCTACCAAACCATTAAAATAGTTTCACTCAAGCATTTGTCAGGACCTGCTATGGGCAGATTTTGTTTGTATTAAAAATTAAATTTCTTGGATGAACAAAACAATCCCTGTGGTGAGCAAATATCTGAGGGTTTCCTGAGTGCTATCAGTAATGGCAAAATTGGAAGAAACCCAAAAGTTCATTGACAGTACAACGAATATTTAGACTTTATAGCATTCATGTAATGAAACATTTTTCATCAATGAAAGGAACTAGTTCACCCTACACTATTCAACATGAATGAGTCGTAAAACTCATGTTGCTGAAGTCACAAGCAAATTCAAACAGCATCTCTCAATTCATATAAAGACTAAAACCTGGAAAGACTAAATTATATAATAATGTTTGATACCAGGTCTTTCATTTGACAAAACTATAAAACAAAACAAATGAACAAAGAGAATGCAATATAAGAACAGAGTAAATGAATGCATTTGGCTAGGTGCCTCTGAAGCACTGGTCGTGCCCTGGGTCTTTTTTCTTTTGTAATTGTACCTAATACTTTATTCATGCAGTCATTACTGGTATCCATGCAGGAGTGTTTCTTGAACTCCCTGCATATACCCAAATCTGCAGATGTTCAAGTCCCTCCATGCATTGTTTCTGGACTCCAGGTGGTAGATGAAGAACGATTTATTGCTTAATTTTATTAGGTAAATTTTATACATCTTATGTATGTGCTTCATATTATTAAACATAAATTTAAAAATAATTGGAGAGTTTGAGGCAATGATTCTTTGAGTAAAAGGCTTGCCACACGAGTACGAGCCTTAGTTCAAATTCTTAGCAATTCTGCAAAACGTCAGGTGCAGCCATGAGTATCTATTATACCAGCACAGGGTTGCAGAGGCAAGAGGATCTAAAAAGATTACACCCAGACAGCCTCATTAAAGCATAAAAAAAAATTACTCTATCTCAAGACCTAATGCAGACATTAATTAAGGAAGATATTCTAATATCACAACCTATGTCACCGTCAGGCACACGCATTTGCACATGCACATATACATGCATATACCACCCTCTCACCACACGTACTAATAGTTAGAAAATCTGTAATGGAAATAGATTTTCTATTGGAATATTCCAGAAATAGCAAGCCTTTAAAATACTTGGTTATTTATTCTACTAAGAAAGAGATTTCCTTAGGTTTCTTAATATTCTGAGGTTGGCATTCAGTGAAAACTTGAGGTAGCCACCATTGTTGGGGGTAACGCAGAGAGGTGTGGCAGCTCTGTGGAAAAATTTTGTCCTCCGTCCAAACATGGCTTTGGTAGTCACATCTTATTGGATAACAAACCGATGCCTCTAGGTACAATGAGTCAACTGAAATGACATCTTATTTCACATAGCTACCATACCTTTTATCTGAAAATAATCAAATGAATGTCAAACAAAATTAGGCATACGACTGCCTGGATGAGTCAGTGACTCCATTACACAGACGATAGGACGGTGATATAGACCTGATCCACATTAAATTGTAATGTTGAACCGTCTTGCATTTGATTAGAGCACTTTACTCATAGACAATATTTGTATGTGCTGTGAAAGGGGGGAAATGTTATTTTAAATATTTAAGTGGATTTACCAACAATAAACTAGCAGAACTGAGACAAAAATGAAAAAGCAGGTGGTGTCTGGCCTCAGATCCTGAATTGTTGATATAGGAAAGGCTGGAAGAAATGTCACCTGTGTCTGCGGAGCAATAAACAAGAGATGCAATATTTAAATTGAAATAGGATGGGTAGGTAGGTATGCATTTTAGTGGCAGGGTCGGATACATACATATGCAAAATAGTCAGAGGGATGTGCAACAGCAGTCAACACAGATTTAGTTCCGAGACAAGTGTAAGCCTTACCTACTCTTCTTTCAAATTATTAGGAAAAGTTTTAATGGAAAACATTTTAGCCAAATAACATCATAGTTCCTCTTTCAAACCACTAGACACAGCAATTATGCTAAATGCTGTTGTAAAATGTGTGACACTGCACATGATTTTGGTAATTTCATAATTCCTTTTAGAGAAAATACACCTTTTAGAGGTAAAATTTTGAATGGTCATCTTCAAAGAGCCCTGAAGTGATTATTTCAGATTTAATAAATAAAAAACTTGTCAGCAACCTCAAAATTCCCAGCCAGTGTGTTCCTTTGTTATCTAACTGTGGTCATCGCGGGGAAGGCCTCATACAGGTAAAGGATGTGTTTTACAAACCAACCAACCAAATTTGTGAAGGAGCAACTACAGATGCCATCCTTGCTATGAATGGCTTCATTTAACACAGTTCCACCAGGCTTGTAGCGCTGATACAGTTTCATGATGATCACAGGGGCTACAGCCTCCATCTTGTTTCAAATTTCCCTTGATTCATCTCTATAGATCTGTATCTATGGAACACCTTTCTCCAAGTTTAACTGCTCGGTAGTGATTTCCCATCTGATTGAGACATTCGTTTATTTACTCAGCCCCTGAACTGAGTGGGGGCGTTTAGTTCACACTGACCTGAACCTAACATCGTGTACAAGGATTTCCTAGGCTGGATGGCTCAGCCATTCTTTAACTTTCTCATTTGATTCAGACCTGTAAGGCTCTCTTGGGAGACCCTTGACTTCCTTCTGTTACTGTTCAACTGTGGCCACAGTTTCAGTTTGATTCATCTGGAGCTCACTAACGTCCTCAGGGATGAGACCTAACTTGGTCTTATGCTGATTGCTCATCTGGTCCTGGACTCTCAGTCTTCAAAAAAAAGTCCTTTGAAATGACCATTGATAGAGGAACTAATTTTTTTAGAATTAGGATCATTCACCTCGGGTTGGTCCTGAATGACAGGATAGATGGGTTGGGAGGATTCTGAAAAGCAGTTTTGCTGTGTGCATGAAACAGCTGTATTCTGGTCACAGACAGGCCAGCAGCAAGCTGCTGTGTTTTCTTGTTGGCTTGTTTGAAATGAGCGCACTGCACTATAGCTGAAAGGCTTCTTGAGGTGCCATTTGGAGAATACTCAACAACATAAATGACAGCGTCTGCCTGATCATCTGGCAATGTTTTAATACCCTGCACATCTACAGTAAGAGCCTGGTTCCCTCCCAAAACTTTAAGCAATGATTCTACCAACTGCTACTGTTGGCTTCCACTCTACTTCTTTCTTGTGGAAAACTAAAATCATTAGCCCATGTCCGTCATTTTTTACTGGGCATGCACCTATAGCCTACTGATGATTTGCTGCTCTTGTGTGTTGAATCCTTCAAATCTCAGTGCAGTTCCAAAACCAGTACTTAAAACAGTGTTGATCCCATTGCTGACTCAAAAAAGTCCCAAAGCCAAAACCTTTATTCTAAGCATCATGGTTAAGTCTCGTAGAGCCAGTGTTTCCTGGGGCAGGAAATCCAAAAGCAGAATGTACAGTAGTAAATGTTTTCTTAACACCTCCAAAATCACTCACTGGTAGGGGCTAAAGCCCTGTCTGAAGTAATGGAGAGACCCTCCAGAATTAACGGCCATATTGAGACAAAACTAGTTAGTTGGCCTGGACTTGCATTATGCCATTTTCAGTGCACTTCTGTCTAGAAGGAAATGTCTAGTTATGCCATGGAGTTCTGCCTCCTCTGGCTTAGCATCATGGTTCTGATTCTGAATCTGCTATCCCTATTTATCTGCCGTCTTGGCATTTGGAAATGAACTTTTATCCACAAGCTTTAGCACAGGGAAACATTGTAGAGCTGAACTGATGTTTGACCTAGCTTAAGTAAATCTCTTTCAGAGGACAGGAAGTTCAGAATAGGAAGGAACAAGAAAGCCATAGACAAGAGCCACCAATGCAAATGCTGTCTTCTCCCTGTTCCTCCGTGCTTCATTTACACTGCTATTTCTTTAGTTTATGTGCAAATAGTTTTCCTACTCTTCTATACACAAAAGATGGTGTTACTGTAACAAAATGCCTAAAGCTGGGTATTTGAGGAAAAAAAGGAAGTTTCAATATGACACAAGTGTCTTGGCAAGTATCTCTGGCTGTTACATAACATGGCAAAGGAGGTAATAGGGAAATGCTTGCATGCACCAGGGACCAGACCAAAGTGCAGGCATTATTGTGTAAGAACCCATTCTGTCTAGAATTAACTTACTCTGCAAGGGCAATATTAGTCTTTCTGGACAACAGTATGGGAACCTGCTGTTAAGGTCTAAGTCTGACTTTACCAGATTGTCCCGGAGCTCAGTGCTAAAATGATGGACCCCCTTTGTCAGCAGGGCTCCCTCTTCTCTGCCTGATCTAGTGAGCCTGAATCACCACATTATCTACCTGAAGAATGTCATGTAGTTTTTAGAGAAAAATAGGTTTAATTCCCTGTCTCCTGGTAAAAATCTGTCAGCAAACACCTGGATTCCTGGAAGTACCCCATCTTAAGCTAATGAGACCTTAGCTTTCAGCAAATGACCTTTAACCATACCTAGAGTTATTCCCCCACCCATAGGATAATTAAGTACTGTATTTCCCTTCTTGTGATTGGAGTGCACTATTGCATGTAAATGAAGTATCGCTGGCACCCCTCTCCTAGCCCAAATGAATCAATCACATTCTCCCTCAATACGCCTCCCACTGCCCAAGGTTTATAATGTCCCTGATTCACGAAATAAATGCTTGCTCCCTCTCTCACTCCATTCCTCCACCATGACCACCTGAGACTTGTCATTTATTCTGGAGAAAGATAGGCTTCCCTGCTCCTTGAAGAATTATCTGCTGGACCCTTAGGGCTTTGCTTTCGGTCAGACAGCCATAGCTGCCTTGGTCACTGCTGAAGAGGAGGCTAGTCACGACAAGGAACGCGTCCTCTGCTTTTAGCAAGACAGCTTAACCTGAAACACTGCCTGTGGTATCACCATCAGCTTTGGGACCCCAGGTTTTCCACTGCCTTCTGGTACCAACAATCTCATTCAAAAAAGCTAACTGTAACACCCAGTGAAAAACTCTTTTCCCACACCCATGAGATTAGGATCCTTACTCACTGACTTTGCTCTGAGCAGTCTGGCCATTCCTGACAGAAGCAGAACCTTTGATTCTGAGATTCCATCCACCCTGCCTAGAAGCCAACAGAGCCTGAACCAGCCCAAGAGAAACGTGCACTTCCAGTGTGGCACTGAGCAGGTGGGCACCATCAGCCATGACCTGATTACTTGGCACTATACCCTGCCTCTTAAAGATTCCATCCATCTGGGGAGCAAGTTTTCAGCACAGGAGTGCTTAAGCATACAAACAATAGCATTGCCCCCCCATTTCAGAATATATAATACTTTCCAAAACTAGCCTCTATGGTAAGATATATCAATTTTATTTAATTTTACCAGAGTATAGGATTTTTATTTTAATTTTTCTACCTCATTGGGGGAATAATATTTCTGAGAATGAGAAATGGAGATGTTACCTAATTTTTGTAATGTCCCTACATAAGAGGAAAAATAACATCCTTATTGTAAGGTCACTGGAACATCCTGCTCAGGTGTGAGTTTTAGACGTATTCCGTCCTTATTTTTACAAAGCTTAATAAAATATAATAATAATGTTCGTACATGATTTTCAATGACATTGCACTTGAATTTTTATTTAGCTATATTATCCTTTGACATTTTCTCAATGTTACTGTTATTATTATTCAAATATATTTCTATGAAAACTTAAATATATAAGATATATTAAATATATACAATACTGTATATCAAAAAGATTTGTCTTATTTTTATTTGTATGGTATATGTAGGCATGTTAACTCCCAAGTGTGCATGGGTGCCTACTACAGAGGCCAGAGGATGCCATTGGATGCCGTGAAGCTAAAGTGTCATGTGGTTGTAAGCCACGCAATATGGGTGCTGGGAATTTAGCTGGAGTCTTTTGCAAGAGCAAAACCACTCTTATCTACCAAGCTATCTCTCTAACCCTGTGGTGTACTGTTTTTCTAAAAGAGAGTAGTCGCCATGTAAATAAAAAAGTATTTCAGAAAACTAAAAAATTGGGAGAAAATAGTTTAAAAGTCTGTGGAAAGTCATTCTGGGACTCTAGACATTCTGAGATTATCAATTCTAAGTACCCTAACAGTGGCATGTCCAAAGCAATTCTTCCAGTCTCCTCTAGGCTGAGAGATTGTCTATGGTATGTGGGTGTGTATGTGGGATCATGAAAGGCAGACAGAGAACAGAAATTCAAGCATGAGGTGTAAAGATAATTTGTAGGAACATGAGCAATAGAAACCATTTGTAACAACAACAACAACCCTGGAAGCCGCAATATTATGTACAGAGGAATAATTGAAAATACGCAAAGCCTATTTTAAGAGTGTGGTTTTTCATTTATTCCCCTAACCTTGAAAGTGAATTTTCTATGCCTGTTTCTCATCTTTACTTGAGAATTTCTATCTGCCTTAATTTAACTAGACAGAATAACCTGGAATTTAACTAGACAAAAGCTAAGTGTGGTGTTTATTTACAATGTAAATCTGTTGTTAATTATGTCTTAACAGACTGGTATCAAACATCTGGTCACAGAAGCTTCTTATTCAGGCAAGGAAGATGCAAGACAGTGCCACCCTGCACAACCTGCATCCTGGAACCAGGCAGTCAAGGAATGAAGAAAGGACAGGCACTGGAAATGGGTGCACCATGCTCACACTGATGGAGAGCACCTACTATTGGCAACATGCAAGCTCGCATGTTTATGAAATGCAGCATGGAGTCTCTGTAGGCAACAAACCCCAGAGAGTCAGCATCCAGATGAAAGGGAAGCTGCAGTCTCTAGTCTTTGCATGCATTGGTCATCCACTCATACTCCGGCTCCCTAGGAAAGCATTGCCACCCCACAAAGCATCTCCCTGGTAAAGCTATGCCATGTAAGTGGGGTTGAGGTATTGGAGTCCTGAACACGGCCATGCCCTGGTCAGAGATACACATTTACTCAGGTCTTCAATAACTTAGGTCTTCTTCCACTCTCTGCAACAAAGTACAGGCTAGATTAATGTCTTTCCCAAAATGCCTAAGTACAAAATGTTTTGAAAAAGAGCCCTAAAAACAGATGCAACATAAGTTGTTAATCTGTAGAAAGCCCTGAGTCACTGTAATGCTCTGCCAAGGTGCGACCTAGAAACATACTGTCACCTCCCTTTTTCCCTAGGGTCAAGATCAAATATATTGAAAATATTTCATTACAATTCAAATTATAAAATTTATTTTTTTTATATTTCAATATAATCCATATGTTGAAGGATTATTATTATTTAGTACTGAATTATGATTTTAGTAAAATTAGAGGTTATTCCGTTTTTTAATATTATCTGAGGTTTATTGTGTGAGCATGAAGAGAGAAGGAAAGGGGAGGGGTACCACAGAGAGAGGCGGAGACAGAGGAAGAGAGGAAGAGAGGGAGGGGTGAGGTGGGTCTGTCTTTTTATAATCTTGGGCAAGGGCATGCTGGGTGGCAGGTCGGCAATGACATCATAGGTAGGCAGACTGGGGCAGAATCCTAACTCTCTTCCCTTTTCCCATAATTAAAAAAATGAGGACCATAAGGTTAGTTGAATATATATATAAATGTAGGTTCCTTGGAAGCAGCTTTTGGCTGTCATGTAATAGGGAAAGAGAAAGAGAGAGAGAGAGAGAGAGAGAGAGAGAGAGAGAGAGAGAGAGAGAGAGAGAGAGAGAGTAATAGCAAGAAAATGTCCAGATTATATTGTGAAGAGGAAGGAAAAGCTCTGGCCTGGCAAGTTCAGGGTAGAGGGCAGGGTATGTCAGCCATGTCCTGCAGCAGATAGAGACCGAGGAGTGCTGGGAGAACCTGGAGCTGTTTGTCCCAGGTCTGGGAGCACACCATTATAACCTTTTGTATATGGATAAGGGGTGGATAAATTAGTCTTTGCCTGCTTCCTGCTTACAGTGGGTGTATCCTGTCAGACTTCCTACATCCAGGACATCGTGAAAGCAGCTGCCCACAGTTGCTCCAGTCCAATCTCACAGATCTGTGCCAGCTGGACCTGCATTATTCCTCCTAGCTGGACCTGTTTTGCCCCTTCTAACCACAGATGTTCTCAGGCCCTGGACAGTAAATGCAACAGCCTGATCTTCCAGGAACTGGCCAACATTTCTGCCTTTTAACCCCCTGTCAGCGGTTACTCTTTAATCAACTTTATACCCAAATAACCAGACAGAGTATGATCTGTTTAATTAACCTATAGCACAATGTTGCACAATAATTACTCCATCCTAAACCTCTCCGTGTTAGTATAGTTTCCTCCCATTCTGATTATACTTGCTTTTTGTTCACATCTTAGGTCTGGCTCGTTCATTCTGGTCCTCCCAAGTCTTCTCCTCATGGCTCCATACTCTCCCTTCTTCTCTTTGTCCTCCCATTACTGGATAAGGGTGTCCCACCCTATTCTCTGTTATTGCTCAGCATTGGACAGTTTGGTTTTTATTGACAACAATGAGAACAAATGGTGACATGTTTACACAAACTTGAAACAGGAGATACTTAGACTAAACATCACAATGCTATGTCCTGATAGAAACCAGATTACTGGGGTAGAGAAATCAGCATTTGAATGAACAAAGGCAAACTGTACACAGTCCACAAGAACACTATGACAACACCCATACTTCTCTTGAGTTAACTATATTGGTATTGGGAGATAGATATCATGGCCTAAAACCTTTATAAATATTTAGATATCAATTTTTGGCTAGGACTTCAAGCTTTGCATAAGCTTTAAACCTCGAGAACATGTACTGTAGTTTAGTCAGGAATGATACTTGGTATGACACAGCAGGAAGTTCAGTACATTTTACTAGGCTCACCTTATATCACTATTTTTGAAAGTCGTTCTTGTATAGTCAGCAGTATATTTCCAATAAAATATGCTATGTCATAAAACCAAGCAAAATGATTTAATCAGGTATTTCCTTTACCCTCACTGAAACTGGTGAATCTCTCCTCTCAGAGGAAGATGACTGGAAAATGACAATGAGTGAGTGGCAGTCTACAACTTGTTGGTGTTATACAATTTTAGGATTTGCAGAGAACTGCTGAACTGGAAACTCCAGAAGTCGGAGCCCTACAATGTTAACAAGCCTTCCAAGTGACTCATGCATACTAAACATGAGAACAAGCTTTAGCCCACTCGCAGCTTATGACCTGTACTGAAAGGGGGAAGGAAGAACCATTGATAAAAACAGAATTCCCCATTAAAACACCTGCCAATGAGTTCTTAAGTCTTGATGGATTAACCATACTGCCTGGGATATAAAAACTAAGCAAAATAATTTTGCAATTCAAAAGTCTTTAAGCAGTATATTATTTTTTGATAAAAGAAGACAAGTTTCCACTTTCCAAGTGAAAAGTATTACAATAGTATTGGAATGATTTTTTTTCTGCCGTTGAAAGTTCTAATTATGGTAGTCTCTAATCACAGCACTGAGAAATCACACTCTGGTGATGACTGAGAATGCATTTAATGAGGTCATCTAATTCAAGAATTTAAATTGAAATTTTAGGGCATGGTTTTCCTACAAGTAAAGAAACTTCCATCCTACAACCCACCCCCCAATCTCTGACCTTTTCTCTTTCCACACTTCAGTTACTTGTAGCCAATCAAGGTCTGAAATGTTAAACAGGAAATTCCAGAAGCAGGCAAGTCATAAGTTTTAAGTTGTGCGTTTTTCTAATGAGTGTAATAAACTCTCCTACCATCCATCGTCCAGCACACTCATGCTATATTTACCCCGACCTGTGAACCATTTAATAGCTCTCTCCATTATCAGATCAACTATGCCATAGCATGATGCTTATGTCGCAGTAGCCCTGGCTTCAAGGCACTCTGCATGTGCCTATGTCACTCACCTCACTTCATCTCACCATGTAGGCACTCTAGAAGCTCCCGTGGTCACAATATTACAAAATCTTTGAAATTAAAAAAATGGATGGTATTGTCATAATTTTATTGGGCTATCTTGCACTCTTTGTTCTATATTATTATTAGTTGTTATTGCTAATCACCTATCAGGACTGTTTACAAAATTAAATTTTACTATCAGTCTGGAAGTATAAGGAAAACGCAGCCTATGTAGAGTTAGTTATCATATGAAGTGTAAGCATCTACTAATGTCCCCATGGATAGAGAGGATGACTATACTTATTGGTGTACTATAGAATAATCCAAAGATGTATCTTTCATTTGTACTTCATCTTTCTCACTTCACTATTTTTCCTAGGGTTAGAACTCCTGAGGATTTCAAGCACGTGATCAATGCTAGTTAACATGGAAAAAAAAAAAAAGGCAATTACTCTCTGTTTGATGGCCTATTTCCTCCATTTTCTTTTACCTATATGTCTCTGTATGCATCGCAGACCCCCTCATTAGTCTATTAGAGTCCTTATAGACTAATAGTGTCCAAGAACTAATGAAGCCAATTATGGAAGAAGAAACCAATTTAAATTACTGAGGACATTAACAAAAACTTGTATAAGACTTTCAAAATATGTGTTTAGATAGTCATAGGCCTAATCAAGCTTCCTGCAGACAAATGACCCATTTTTTTAAAATAGGCTCATTTATATTACATTATTCTCAAGAAGGGTTTTAAGTATCCTGTCATTTATAAAGAAAATAAATTACTTCTTTGATTAGAAAGGAGAAAGACATTATAGATCAAGGAAGGGGGACATAGTCTCTTGAACATAATTCTTTCTGTATGAGTAATATAAGAAGAAAACATTTAGTCCTGTTTGTAAGATAGCAAATGTTATTGCAATATATTTATAGACTATATAAGTAGATAGAGCATCTCTGCCTTGTTTTCTGGCACAAAGTTCTTAAAACCCTCAGAATCATTGAAGTGTTGTGTCTTTGTGAATACTAATGAGATGGCTGATGGCTGTGGTCTCTGGGTTAGCCTCAGGATGCAGGCTGGTTGCCAGGGCAACCAACCATGTGAGTTGGGAGTTGGGACTTGCAGCCTCACCCCTCCCTCAGCCTCTGCAGAGAGAAGAACTGAAGGTTGAGCTGCTTAGAAATAGCTAATGATTAAATCATGCCTATGTATGAAACCATTACATCCCAAAGGATGGGTTCAGAGAATTTCCTTTTTAAAGACATGGCGCTGGGAAGGTAGTGTGCACAGAGGGCATAGCAGCTCCCCATCTCTTTCAGCATAGCTTACCCTATGCACCTCTTCCATCTGGTTGTTGCTGGGTTGTATCCTTTAATGGCAAACTAGTGAAAGTAAGAAAAGTGTTTTTCCATGCGTACTAGGAAGTGTTCAAACCAAAGAAGAGGTTGTGGGGACCTCCTTTTTATGGTCAAGTCAGCTCAAGAATACTGAATGTCCTGAACAGGAATTTTGGGCAACGTGTAGACCTACTATTTGTGTCTGATTCCTAATGTAGGGCAGTTCTGTAGCATGACCACTAACTTGGGCTGCTGTCAGCATTGGGTTGAAGTGGAAGCTATCCAGGATTGGAAAAGTCATGGTCACAGGAGGAACTTTCATGTATTTGGTGACTGTAGTAAAGTTCTGGGTGTTGTGGGTGAGACTATTTGAGACAAGGAAACACTATGTGGCTTTTCTCTCTCTCAGCATTCATTCATGGAAATTCTCTTATAAGAATTACAAATGGAGTAAGACATTTTCTTTGATAAAACTCATGTATTTTCAATATATATTCTTAGTTTTTAATTTTGTAAGGACAATATACGAATTACAGGTTTTGAGAAAAATCTTAGGTGTTATTAAATTTACCCAAAATACAAAACTTGCCTCTATATGAATTATATTACTAATAAAATTTAAATGTGGCTTTTCTTAATATATTATTATTATTAAAATTATAGACAGATGACCAAGCTGTTTGTTTGTGATAAAATATATATGTCTCTGTTGGTGTATTGCTGTTGGACATCAGTCTACAGAAATGGTAGGACATGATGTCCTTACGGTATTTTTCCAAAAAAGTCAGGAAGCAGTGATTTTTGTCCTATTAGCCACCCTTCAGTTTAGCAGAAATCGCATATCCATTATTTTAGACCACAGTTGTATTAAACCCTCACTATTGGCCAGATTCTAGAAATATAAATAACATATGAACAAATTCACATTTTTACTTTTATGGAATTGACCTTCTATTTGGTGTAACAAACCATACACAGATGTATCAAATACATATTTTAGTATAACAGATGGGGAAAGTGTGCTGAAATGAAAAGTAATGCTAATGAAAAGGACTGATAGAGTTTGGAGGTAAAGCTATGTGTGTACATAAGCTAGCTATGTTAGGAGGCACAATAAAATGAGAGAAGCAGATCTGTGAACACAAGGTTGATTGCAAGGGTGTGTGAATGAGAGGAAGCTAAGGAAGATAAAGTTACAGGGGGCAAGAGTCAGAGTAGTAGGGCCCAAGTGATACCGATACATCATGTTTTCAGAAAACACTGATGTAAGTGTGCAGAACACTAACCTAACATAGGTTTCTAAATAGCCGTTGTGGCTGCTTTATTACCACCAAGGACCTTGAGCAGGAAATAGCTCCACCACCAAGCAAGAAGGAAGTAAAGTCACAGAGTTAGATGAGGTGGAAGTTAGTCATATTTGGGGATATATTTAATGGTTAATTCAAGTGGGCTTATTAATTATGAATTAGATGGCAGGTGTGACCAAAGAGTGTGGGGCAGGTGACTCACAAATCTTTCAGGGTTTCAGAGTTGAGCACTGGAAGGCTGAAACTGAGCAATGACCATACTTCCTAAGGTAGGAGCAAAAGAAAGCAAATTACTACCATTGGATATTTTAACTACAGGACTTTGTCGCATCAGTTTCCTGAGATAGCAATAGAGGAAGGCAGCCAACAGAAGAGTAAGGACATAGCAAGAGCAATTCTTGCCATAGCAGCTTGTCAGAGGACCGCCTAAACAGGCCACCTGCAGGCGGCAGACAGGTGGGACGGAGCACCTTCGTACAGCCAGGTGGACAGGGGGAATCTCTCACTATTACGCAATGTCAAATGCAAGTCAGGCTTTGAGATAGGAAATGGAGACCAGGAGAGCCAGCACACCGCAAGAGCTGTCAGCACTGGAAAGAGGAAGAGAGGGTCACATGGACAAAGCAAGACTAAATAGTGCGTGTTTCCGCTCACAATACACAAACATAAGCAACATGAAAGCAGAAAGCAGGCATGGGAAATGAAGGGGCTGGCCAAATGTAGGGAGGAGAGACATGAGTAACCTACAATGTATGTGTGTGTGTGCGTGCGTGTGTTATATGTATGTGTGTGTGAGTGCGTGAGCACGTACACATGCATGCGTGTGTGTGTGTGTGTGTGTGTGTACATGAAACGTCATAAGAAAACCAATTATTTTGTACACTAACTTAAAAAATTAATTTGAAAGGGGATGGGGCATGGCTCCCTGGTTCAAAGCACTTTCTCTGCAACCATGAGGACCAGAGTTTGAGTCCGCAGCAGCTGTGTAATAAAGCTCTTCACAGTGCCCTGGTAGGCCCAGGAGTGGGATGGGCAGAGGTGGAGGAAGCCAGCTCCTCTGAGCTCACTATCTAGCAAGAGCAGCCAAATACAGGAAGCCTCTGGTTCCGTGAGCGACCTTGTCTTAAGGAAAAAAGCAGAGAATTGATGGAGGCACCCCAAGTCCTTTTCTGCCTTGTGCATGCACTTGCTTGGGTACACACACCCTCCCCTACATGTGCATAAAACTCACCCACACACGCACGCGCAAGCGCGCGCGCGCGCACACACACACACACACACACACACACAACCACGTGCTCAGCCTCTCTGCAGGAATTCTTTAGAAATAATTGTGAGGAAGTGGGCAGGGAGCCAGGGATTTCTGTGAGAAAAGACCATTAAGAAAAAGGTTAAAATTCATTTAATGTTTATTTCATTTAAATGGGGTGTGGCTCACAGAGGGTTGGTTATACATCTCACTGGCTTCAGAGACTTTATAAGCAAAGAATTGCCTCTCTTGTTGTCATTTTTATTAGTGGAGTCTTTCGTTCTAAGGTGCCATAAAATAATGTTTAAAATAGCTACAACTTTCCCCATATGGTTTTATCAATAAATTATACATATGCCATCAATGTAGATTTCACTACTAGTAGGAAACCTTAATTTCTGGGTATTTTTTTTAACATTTTAAATATTTCTTATGTGAGCCTTTTGTTATCTTCTAAGACTGGATTATAGCCTCCTAATAGCCTTGTTTGGTGTAGGTATGACACAAGATATGTCTCATCTATGTGCGCTCAGTGCATATCATGCCTTCTGCAAATGGTATTTTAAATCACTGCAAATAAGATAAAAGGGAGATAAGAGGTTTTTCATATCACGTTTTAAAATATAAGTAACTCTTCTCTGAATATGCAGCTTCGACTGAGAGGAAGAATTGATCGTTATTTACATAGCAGAAGAGATACAATTGAGCCTCTCTGATGCAAACAGATATCTTCCTCTCTTGCTCACGTCACATCAGCCATCGCACCAAGAGCTACCTCAGAGACAGGAAACAATATCCATTTTCTTCCGGGAACAAAGTGAGGCTTATTTTGCTTCAGGGTGTGATTTTTATTTCTTTTACAATTCTGAGAACAATGCTGGTGTGCAACAATTCTTTCTTAAAATCTGTGCATTAAATACACACACACACACACACATACATGTATGGTGGGAACTCAGAGACAGATACACACAGAGACAGAAAGACAGACACACAGACAGAGACAGACAGAAAGAAGGAAAGAGGAGGAGAATAGCATCCTGTTTCAATATAGAAAAAAACAGGACTGAACATAAATTATAAAGTATAACTGGATGTTCAGGGGAAGTTATAAGATTATGGGGAAGATTGAGCATGCCATGTCAATTCCCTTTGATGGAAAGTGTGAACTCTGAGTGTGATGGGTGAGAGTGTGAACTCTGAGTGTGATGGGTGAGAGTATGAAGGCCTTCTACGACAGAAGAACCATGGGACGGCTGGGAATCATAGTGCATTGTAAACAACTGTGTGCGTGTTCGTCCTGGGTGTTCTAGCGAGCTTGTCTTTATGTTAAAGAAGAGAAAGAACTGGTTTTTTTGTTTTTTGTTTTTTGTTTTTTACCAAATCTATAATTAACCCAAACGACTTTCCACTGAATTTATAGCTTAGCAAAGATTTGAGATGGATTTTAAAAGGAGGTTGAATGTAGCTATTGCATTTTCATGAAGAACTCTCAAGGGCTGCAACTGACACGTAATAAGGATATCACTCTCACTTTCCCCAAGCATCGGTACTACTTCTGAGATGTGTGAGAATCTCAGTGCTGCCTAAGTTGCAAATTTCTTGAGTGAAACTTGGAATGAAATCTTCATTATAGTAGTTCACGTGTTAGGTTCATGCACACGGCATCCAGCACATGATCTGGTCCATAACAGAAGCTTGGGAAGTCATGCGTCGTCACAACTAGTAAGCTATGTGGTCATCTGAGTCCCTAATGCATGGGAGTGGGCACAAAGGAAAAACTACCTGGAGGTGTTGCAAGGACGCTCTCCAAGGGAAGTAAGAAACTTCCCATGTTTCCATTGGGAATGAGAAATTACCAGTAGGAATGTGTCTGGAGAATTTAAATCTCCACATCTTTTACAGGTGCCACACATATTCCCTAGGGTTTTGTTTGTTTGTTTGTTTGTTTGTTTGTTTGTTTTGTTTTTTATCATTGTAGTTCCCTCAGGCAACTAGCCACCAGCATCTTCTTTGCTAGCAGGCCCATCTGCTTAGTAAAAGCAGAGCTGGCTTCCAGCAGGGCACTCTAATCAGAATGGGATACCCCGTGCTTGGGGTTTAATCATCTGCAGGTGCTGTGTTGAAGTTTGTCTTTGAATTTGCATTCTGTAAGTGAGTTCAATGGGACAAAAGAACACACCAGAGGCAGAGGCATGGTGTCTCCAGTTACTAATGCTGCCCCTTTCCTGCCTCCTTTTCAGGGTACTTCCATGCCTCTTTCCAGTGACAGTTACTCTCTGTCACTAGAGACCTGAGTGCTTTTGGGAAAGAGTCGGAGTCAGGTATGTGTGTCCAGCACACCACACGTGCCTAGCTGCTGGATGGTATAGTACAGGGATCAACCAACTGCAAACTGGAAATTTGTTTTTAGGACCAGTTGTACTTGCCTATGAGTTCACAGAGAGGAGGACAGTAAAAAAACAAATAACACCAGGTCTAACCTGGGAGGGGAAAAAGAAAATGTGTGACATGCTTTTCCACAGAGGGGCTCACCCTCACTTTGATTTTCCTTTGGACCACATAAAGTTGATGTGGGTACCCTGTCTGTCCTTATAGCAGACCAACAGGACCAATGAAATGTTCCTCCCCACCCCCATCTTGATGAACAATGAACAAATGACGGGTTGTTAAAGAACGTGAGAAGTCCGAGTTCTTCAGAGTTTTGTGACAGAATTAAGTTTCTTTTATGCCTTTATCCTCAGTGGTAGGCTGTTTGATAACACCTTTCAATCTGTCTCTCTTTCCTTTCTCCATTGCTTTTGGAGTAATATTCTCTGAGATAACCAACAAGTATGGATTTGCACCCTGACTGTCTGTGTCTGAAGAAATACATTCCAAAGCCAACATTCAAAGCCATCTCTAATATCTCTGGCTGAGTAAAAAATGAACATCTTCAGAAGAGTCATGTCCCTTTCTCTATAGGTTCCGCTGTGATGTAAAGCCGAGAGTTTGTGTATGTATCTACAATTTAATAGCTAAGATGCACAGCCACCCTACTTTCCGCTGAAGTTTATTTTTTCCTTGAGTCTAACTGAAGAAGGTTTGAATGTCCAGTGGATTCTTTTCCCACTCCATAATTCTATGAACTTTATGCCCAACTTCTGAAAGAATGGGTACGGTTAAACCATGGCCTATTGCCACAAAATAATGCTGTGAACACTCCTACAATACACAGTCTTCTACGGACTTCTCAATTCCAGCCTTGAGGTGATTTTTAAATGTGATCCTCAAGGTAGAAAAGCCGTATGCCTTATATATTTTTATCCTTGGTTCAAATATGGTCAAATGAATCCAAGGTTGTGACAACAGCTTTTTGATTTAAGCAAGAAATAGGAAGTTCTAGAACAGTCATGAAAATTACTGGTAGGTAGGATAATTTAAGTCTAAAATATGCTTTATAGTTAAAATGTCCTATTTTAAATCTTTATTTTAAAAATTGATTACTGCTGATATGGTTGCAAAAGAAAGCTAAAAGGGTCCCATCCCTATTGGGACCTGGGCCACTCCTTCCAATTTGAGAATTGCTTTAGAAGGAAAAACTATTAAGCTCAAAATAAATTGATTTCTACACGCTGTTCCCTCTTTCCTTTTAACAATTCATAGCCCATTGGTTATTCTTATTCTCAATCCCAATATTAAAGGTTCTGTTCCTTGAGATTTTCATACCCTGGTCAACACAGGATAAATAAAGCCAAGCTGGAGCTGCTTAGGGGAAGTCACCAGGAAACACCACCCCTCTAGTGACAATATTGACAACAGCGTTCTGACTGTCATCTATCTGCTCCAACTCTCTCCTTATCCACCCCCCACCCCCGTCCCCCCACTCCAGTCCCATTCATCCTCTCTATTGATCTCACTTCCCCACCCCCGACCCACCCCGCACCCTTGTCTTGATGAAACGCCCACTCATCTGTTTGCTTATACTCCTCGAACAAAAAAATGAACTGATAGCCTACTTGATCTGCAGTTCAAGTTCAAACACAGTTCACGGAACAGCAGCGTCAGAAAAAAAAAAAAAAAAGCCAGGGTTGTTAGCAATCTCCAGTCCCTCCACACAAGCGCTGACTCAAGAGTCCGTGAGGAAAGCCACAGCACTCCTGCGTGAGCTTGCTGTGCGAGCGCTTTCACCTAGAGCTTGGGAAATGTGTGTCTGCGTCTAGCTCTGAAACGCAGCCCAGGAATTTGCACATCTACCAAGTTTCCAGCTCATGTTTTTGCAACCAGTCTAGAGAGCATGGAGAACTGCCCATCCACACACTGAAGTTACTGTTGCTCTTACTCAACAAAAGCCTGAGGACCGCTCTACACAAAACGCGCTTTTCAGCTTTAACTTCCGTTTGTCCTTTTTTTTCTTTTTCTTTTTTTTTTTTTTTTACTATGCAACTGCCCCTGACTTAAATTTAGTGAAAGCGCCGGCAGGCACGGTGTTGTTGAGGTCATCCTTCATTATTTTCATCTTTGCTTCACACATGGGTTGCCACGTCCAGCCTTGTTTATGAGGGTCTGTTCCTTTCCTGTCTTAGGGTAACTTGTTATGCTGTGTTTGGTTGATATCATTGGGAGGTCTGTTCTTGTTTGTTGGTTTGTTTTTCAAGACAGGGTTTCTCTGTGTAGCCTTGGCTGTCCTAGACTCACTCTAAAGACCAGGCTGAGCCGATCCACGTTCCTCTGCCTCCTGAGTGTATACCTCTGCGCCTGGCTGGGAGGTCTGTTCTTTTTCTGAAGGGAAACAGAATGGTGTATCTGGGGGCAGGGGGGTACTGGAAAGAGGGGAGGGAGGAAAGGCTGCGACTATTTGAGAAAAGAATACATTTTAAAACAAGAGGAAAAAAATCACCTGGCATGTTGAACTAGTAACAGACATAAAATTAGTTTTCATGAAATTACCAAATGACGTGTAAATTTGAACAAGTTGCTTAACATTTATGAAACTCGTTTCCTTATATGCACAATGAAAATAAAATAGATTTGAAAACTGGCAACAGTGTCTGACATATAGTAAGTGCTCAAATAAAAGTCATTATGTTTTTATATGACAGTAGTCTCTTTCTTCAATACTGTCTTATATGAGGAAATGACATGAAATAAATCAAATCATTTAACTTTTTAAAACATGTTTATGTCTCTCCAGAGTACATTTTTATTACATTTAAAATCTGACTTAATTTTTATCTTCTTCGTTGTTTTACTCTTCATTTTGATGACCTCTAGAAAAATTTTTTAAAATACTAATTTTCCTTTGGCTTTAAAAAATAAAGCTGTAAAAAGCAAAGCAGGCTAAAAGAACCTCACAGTGGCAGTTCTCCAGTATAGCTCTCCAACTGTCATGCCATTTGATGTCAAACAGAAGTCATAACTAAATGTACCTTAAACTTTCTTATTAGAAAACAAACAGCTTCAACATTGACTAAATCCTGTTTTTACAAGTATCTAAGATACCTTTACAGGTATCAACTAATAAAATTCAAAGTGTGTGGGTCAGGAGAGTAAGAATCACAGCACGTGAAGTAGACCTGCATGGACTAGTTTAGAAGGAAGAGGCTCACGTTGTATCTGAGTAAACTGAACAGATTACAGCCTCGCCAGCCTGCTTACATACATCATCTTAGCCGATGTGCAACTCCAACTTAGAAAAGAGAGTTTTAAAAAAACCTAGCAATTTTTATATTAAAAAGAATATATTTAGCTGTGCTTGGTGGTGCATGCCTTTAATCCCAGCAGCCCGAAGGCAGAGGCAAGCGGATCTCCGAGTTCGAGGCCAGATTGGTCTAGAGAGCGAGTCCAGGACAGCCAGAGCTGCACAGAAAAGCCCTGTCTTGAAAAAGACCAAAAGCCAAAAACTATATTCTTATTTAAGCCACATGGTACTAAAGCACATATGAATAAGAACCATCTTTTGCTTCATACTTCCCAACCTTATATTTGGTCCTGTAGAGGTGACGTCTTTTTAATTACAAGACATTTTGCATGATAGGTAACACGGTTTAGAGGACTATTCTTGATTTCCTAATGTTGTTTTTGTACTTAGACCAAAAGCTCTCTTACAAAGCAGTCACCATCCTTCTCCCGTTCCTGGATGTGTAGTTAAATAATTTTTATCTAAATAACCTATAGTATTTAGAATATTTTGATTCGCTATAACTATCAGAGAGGCATGTGGCTTGGGCTGTCAAACACAGTGCTATGCTGTGGTTATGGCTCCTGTCTTGCACATTTAGCATTGTTTTTAGAATTTCTAGTTATTTTATTTTTCCAGTTCCTTATTTTTAATCACCCTTACTTATTTTGCCAAAGTCACTCCCATCGGGCATCTGTGAATGAGTGTCCCTCTCATGTCCCCTTTCCTCCACAGGGCCCCAGGAACTGTCTGATTCACTTGCAGATACTGCCCTGGGAGGAATGTTAGAATTCTGCTTCAGTCTGACCTACCTTGCCCCTCCCTCTCTTACCTCTTACCCCCTTCCTCAGTCTGTTTCTGTCTTTCTCTTGGGTATCCCTCCCCCCTTTCATTATCTCCCCATGCCCACTTAATAAACCTCATATAATATAATATCTTATTCTCTTATTTCTTTATATAAACATAAAATTGCCTCAGTCGTGAAGACTGGGGTAGGGTACCTCTGCTCCCAGTGAACCAGAGAGGTGTTGATGGTGGAAGGGTACCGCAGAGAGAGACAGAGACAGAGACAGAGTCAGAGACAGAGAAAGAGGGTAAGATGTGTAAGGGCAATTTTAATGCCAACCATATTCTTTTCGTATTTGTTAATTTATGCATATTACATCTCAATTGTTATCCCATCCCTTGTATCCTCCCATTCCTCCCTCCCTCCCATTTTCCCCCTACTCCCCTCCCCTATGTCTGTGACTGAGGGGGACTTCCTCCCCCTGTATATGCTCATAGGGTATCAAGTCTCTTCTTGGTAGCCTGCTATCCTTCCTCTGAGTGCCACCAGGTCTCCCATAAAGGGGATGTGGTCAAATATGGGGCACCAGAGTTCGTGTGACAGTCAGTCCCCACTCTCCACTCAACTGTGGAGAATGTGCTGTCCATTGGCTAGATCTGGGTAGGGGTTCGAAGGTTACTGCACGTATTGTCTTTGGCTGCCAACCATATTCTATGCAATGTATATTCTGCAACTAATGCCATGGTCTGTGAATGTTCTGTGAGAACTTGTCCCCCATGTGACTTCACTATGCACTGCCATAAACTAGACCTGCCAGCAGTCTCCAGAAACTCCACCGGAGGGATTAGATACAATTAACTCCCAATGAGCCTCTGAGATAAAACAACTTCCCTGGAGATTCAGCCTCCTGGACCCAACCTGCCTAAAGGTTACTATTCCTGAGACCCACAACCTCCCCGCCACACTTCCCTTTATGAACCCATAGCCCTTGATGCTCTGGGTCACTCTCCTATCCTGCTGCATCTGGAAGGATTGTGACTCAAAGCTCGAGCCCGTAATAGAGGACCCTGTGTATGTTGCATCAGTATCAAGTCCTTGTGGTCATTTTGGGGGTCTTGCAATCTGTGTGATGTTGGTATTACAGAGGTAAGAGAGGGAGGGGCGAGGCAGGTCTGTCCTTTTATATACTGGGCAGGGCCTCGCCCCCAAGGCAGTTAGGGAATGACATCATAGGTGGGAAGATTGAAGCAGAACTCTGACACTGACTATAGATTACTAGGCAAGCTTAAGAGCCTTCCAGTGGTAGGGCCGTTTGCACCAGCCACATCATCACTGGTGCAGAGCTCCAAGTCTCTCAGGAAATAAATGCTGATCTCTAACTCTATACTGATTACATGGTGGTCACTTGGGTTGTTAAAGACAGAGTAATTCAATCAACCTAGGCGGAATGACCTTTCGGTATACATAATCACATTTTCACACACTAAACAAGAAGATTTAGTTGTCACTGGTGTTTGCTCTTTCCTGACACTCCAAGAATTTGCCCTACTTAATGGCTCTCCTTCTTTAGTCCTCTTTGTTTGTTTGAAACAAAGTTGCTGCCTAACAAGGACACGGCTGAGAGCCATTCAGACCCAGACTTGTTATGCTAGCCTTTTAGGATACAGGAGAGTTAGAACTTCAAGGGTGACTCAGCATCATTCCAAAGGTCTTACCTTTGGCCTTAATTCCAGGCCAGCCCGGCCTACATGGTAGGACTCTGCCTCAGAAACAGCTGGGCATGGTGGCGAATGCCTATAGTTCTATCACTCCAGAGGCCGAGGCAGGCCAGCTTCGTCTACAGAGTGAGTCCCAGGACTTGCCAGAGCTGCACAGAGAAACAAAAACAAAACCAGAAAGAAGTGTACTATAAACTGGCCTGTGCCCACTCAACCTCTGTGGGAGAGCCACAGCTGCAATTCAAATGCTTAATTTAAGAGGAAGAAACTAAAGCCCTAAGAGACAAGTTGATTTGCTTAAAGTCTTTCATGATAAGTTCTAGACTTCAACCCACACCTACCATTCTGTATGATCTCTCTGCTGCCTCTGGCTTCTTCAATCAGCTGTTTTAGTTCCATATATCTGTGTGCGCGTGCGCGCGCGCGCGCACACACACACACACACACACAGTAAGATGGGACGATCAGAATCCCCTGCAGATTCTAAGATTCCATTATCAGTCACTGGATCTGTGTGTGCATATGGGAGTGGATGTGAAGGGAAATAAACAGTAGTAATGTTTAGCTTTAGCCAATTCTTCCTTCCCATATCTGTAACTGTAAAACAAGTAAGGAGACAGACTTTATCTGATCTAGTGTTGCCCATGGAAATTAGTTTGCAGCTGGTCTGCAAACTAACTTCCGTAATCAGCCTGAATGTCACTGTGAGCATCAGGCTGTCACTGGGTCTTGGGATTTGCAGATGGACTTGTCTCAGCCTTTCCTTCTTCGCCACTACTCTCCAGGTGTTTCACCCTAAAAATCCACACGTGATCGTGAATGCTCCTCATGAAGCTGCGCCTGTTTGCAGTGCACTCACATTGTGTGCGGCCCTCGGCTGATACTCTCTCTTTGGACTCTAGCTTTTAGGCAGTTTTAGGTAATCTTCTTTGTACAGTTGGATTCAATTATTCATAGTTGTCTTAACTTGCTCAGTTGCAATGACGGAGCCTCATCTTCCTTTTGGCCTTAGTAAGTCTGAAAGAAGTTTTAAAGTTTGGTAAATTATTCAATCTTTTGTATCAGCCTTGATTTATAATCCTCTTCATCCAAGAGAAGCTGCTTTTTAATACCTTTCCAATTTGGACAAAACCAAACAGCCACTAGCCAAGTTGTTGCCCTGTGGGCCCCACACAGTGTCTGGAATCTGGCTCTAACTTCTCTGAGTACCTCTAAATCAAAGAAAGGAGTGGCATAGTAAGTCACCATGGGTTGTCTGGCCTTGTGAATGTCTTCACACACATGTATTCACTAGTTACTTTTTGAGGAAAAGTATGTTTAAGGGATTCTAATGAACAAGCTACTGCTCAAATGCCAAATATTATAATACTTGCACTGTAGAGTATAATAGGAAACACAGTGTCCATGGAAGAGTAACGTTAAAAGTCCAATCTTTGATTACTTAGAACTCATTTTTTAAATAGTACTCTACCAATGACCAGCACATCTGAAATTGTTTATTTCACCAACATAAAAGAGTGTCCCAAATTGTGCTTTATATTGGTAAATATCAAGCTTTTGAAAAATATGAATTTTTTAAAAGTCACCATGGTCAATGGACAAGCAAAAGTTCAGTTCAGGAGAGATAGAGATGGAGAGAGAGAGAGAGAGAGAGAGAGAGAGAGAGAGAGAGAGAGAGAGAGAGAGAGAGAGTCAAATACATATTTCAGGATAATAGCCCTGCCACAGGGCTAGGCAGTAAGTAGGAAGCTACAAAAGCATCAATCATTTTCCCAGTTAGTAGCATCTTCATCCTTTGGGGAGCAATTTGGTGTGCCCTTGTCCTCATTGGGCAGACAGTAGAAGCTGAACCAGGAGACTGGCTGGCCTGATCTGGGCAGGAAGGGAAGGGAGGACAGAGCTGGTCTTGGCTGGCTCTACACCCTGTCCTTGTTTGCCTCCTCTTGGACTTTTATACAGATTGGCCAAAAGTTACCTCAAATCTTCCCACAAACACTGGACAGTTAAATTAGACTTTCCTGAGCAGCAGGATGCCACTTCCTCTAGACTGACTTTTCAGGTTTGGGATCGGAAATGTGAATAACAGAAGAAAACTGTAGGGCACTAATCATTTAAAATTACTCTTTATCTCCTCTCTTTTCCTCCCCTGTGTGTTATGGAAGGAGAAAATACATGAGTCAATATACAATATATTCATTGCCAACATGTCTGTGTTTTGCTCTTACCGTTTGTTCATTGAACAAATATTGACTGGGTGCTTCAGCTAATTATCATATGTACAGTATACATACCGTGTCTTAGAATAAATAAGCTTCAAGGGCTTGTACTCTTGGAAATTAGACACTAAGTCAAATAAACTTTGCTATGAGGGCCAGGGAGGGCTTCTTTGAGGGAATAACACATATAAACACCTGAAAAATAATTGAATATTAGTAGCATTATTCTGGGTGAACTATTCTAAGTTTCCTGATCTAAAAATAGTTCTGGGTACATTTACATAGATGAAAAATAAATGTAGTAGGTGAGTGTGAACAGTTGCCAATAGGAATTTTAACTTTTCTAGGCTTAAAACCAATTTTGTCCAGCAAACTCATATCTTCTAGCATTATGAGAGAAATCCCTAAGTAAATGGCTTATTACTTGATGTCAACAGGGCTTACCAGAGTGACAGAGTAGAGAGAACATCAGTGGGGAGACACACCTTCCCCCAGATATGGGAAAGACATCAAAAATTGCAGTATGAATGAGAGAGGGGGGCTGGCAGTTATGAAAACCATACCCAAGCCATCTTCTGATCCCACTGTTGTTACTATAAGCAATGATTGGGGGGAAAGGGGCACAGCAAATAGCAATATGATTTGCAGACATTGTTTCGCTTAGACTTAAATTCTGCTGGAAAGCCATGAAAGAGGCACAGTGAGCGTGTGTGTGTGTGTGTGTGTGTGTGTGTGTGTGTGTGTGTGTGTGTGTGTGTGTGCTTTGTGCTCATCTTGGTGGAATTTGGAGAGTCATGTGGAAGTATGTATGATGGGACAGAATATGATGCTCTTTCTCTGGAGTAGATCTTGAGACTTAAGATGGGGAGGGGCAGGGCATAAAGAGCAGAGGACTTCCTATACCTAGACAAAATATTCTTAGCTGAGAACTCTTGGAACTAGCCAGAGACTAATGTGATCTGGACAATTTCTGCAAGTTCCTCTGTTAATTACTATTTCATCATATCCTGTCCAGTCATATTGCCACATGACTTTCAAATTCCATCAAGATGAGCATAGAGCATACACAAGCTCACTCATTTCTCTGGGTGTTTATTTCCTATGGAGGTCCCTGTGTAACATAAAATTCATATTAAATAAGTTTATAGGATTTTAATCTTAATCTGTCTTTTGTTATAGGAGCCTCAACCACAAATTTAGCAATGTGTGAGGGAAGCCTGGATTTCCTTGTGTACAAAATAGGAAAATACCAAATTCTTTTGGATGTAAAAATTCTCTGAATCAAAAGGTACATTGTTCTTATTGTATTCAGAAACAAAGAAAGCTACTTTCATGGTTTAAGTCTATATTTTAAATTGTGTAAATAGTATTAGCTGTGCAGTGTCCATGGGGACATGAAACAACATACATTTTAAGCATGTTTGCAGTCATTTATTTACTACTAAAATGGTTATATACTTTTAAATACAGAATACTTGTGTTTCATGATTCTTTGTTGTGAACTCTCCTCAGTGCAATAGAGTCTTTTCCATTTTTTTTAAGACTTTTTCCTGCTATAAGAATGTACAACTTAAATTTCTCCATGCAAATGAATATAAATCTATTGTCCCATCTTTGAGCAATGTCTATTTGAAGAGAACAAAAACAATTACAAAAAGCCTATCAATCAATTCTTTACTCTCAGCCTAGCAGAAGGAAAATACCTTTTCCAATGACAACTATGGAGACAAAGCTCTTTAGTGTAACTATTTAAAGATCTCTATGGGGAGCAGCTCTGGGGACCTGAGAATGAACTTCCTCCAAAGTTGCAAGCATGAGCCAGGGCCTCCGAAAGAACTTCTTAAGTAGATTTGTAACAGGCTTTCAGGAATGGATATAACTTTCATTTTCAATAGGAGCCTATGCTGTCAGGATAAAAATAAGCTGTTGTGTCCCCTCACAGATAGTTTTCTGAGTTCCAAGCACGAGGAGGGCGACAGCTTTATTTCAATATTAAATTTCATAGAAATTACACTTATTTTCAATCCTATAAATTAGGATTTTATAAAATGGTTCTAGTGATCAGAGTGTAAGTGCTATACTTCAGGTAAAAAGCTTAAAAAAAACAATGCATTATATGTATATTTCAAGTTTTTAATAATCAATATATCATGAATCATCAATATGCATCATCTTTGCATTGTTAAATTTTTAGTAATTGCAAATAGCATGATTCATGGTCCTAGTCCTATCCTTTGGCTTAAATGATAGAATTCTTTTTTTTTTTTTTTAATTTTTTTATTAATTTATTCTTGTTACATCTCAATGGTTATCCCATCCCTTGTGTCCTCCCATTCCTCCCCCCCCCATTTTCCCCTTATTCCCCTCCCCTATGACTGTTCCTGAGGGGGATTACCTCCCCCTGTATATGCTCATAGGGTATCAAGTCTCTTCTTGGTAGCCTGCTAAAATGATAGAATTCTTAATACAATTATTTAGTATACTATATTTTTCCAAGTTTCTTAAAATCTCTTAAAACAGACATGCCAAATTTAACATGAATGGCACCTTAAAAACAGTTTTACTAAGTGACAAATCTGACAACCTGTTGGCCGTTTTATAGATGGACGCTGAGCACTTTCTGAGTATCTAACACTATTTCAGGGAACTTAAGAGAACAAGCAGAGTGTGTCCGTATTCTGTAGAAGGAAATCCCTATCAGTTAGTTCTTGCCTCATTGACAGATGACGGACAGTGAGGAAACAGTACTTTTCTCTGCTTCCGTGGCATTTCCTGTTGGAATCACCTTCTCTTTGGTATCTTTCCACTCGCAGATATCATCTAGTCCTTAGTTTTCCTCTTAGCAAGAAAACTTTAAGGTTAAACACTGACTTTCACTAATTGTTTTGTCTCCTTCCAAGCAGCTCAGAGTTGATGGAGAAACAGAGTCGAGCAGGTACGGTTGTGTAGCACCCATGTGTCTATTGTCAGCACATTCTCTCCTATTCACATAGTTTCTACAATCTTCTTTTCTTTTCAGATTCTGTCCTTGGATTTCCTTTTTTTTTTTTTTTTTTTTTTTTTTTTTTTAAACAGTCTCCTGACAGTACCGTCAGACAAAGAAAACAGAACAGAACAAACTCTCCTAAAAATAAACAAACAAATAAGACCAACAAACAAATAAAACAAACAAACAAAACCCCTTCCATGGAAAATGTCTTTAACTGGACCCGGCCAACTAATGCTACATTTTGTGTGATCTGTAAAAATTGAGGGAACATTTTTCTCTTGGTCTTGCTTAAAGCCTAACTGCCCGTTATTCCTTGCATTCTGCTTTCCTCTTAAGACCCCATGCTTTTTTTTTTTCCCCCTTTGGTCTCATTTTAGTTATTTTGTATAGTGATATATTCAAATGATTTGAAGTTCAAAATTGATGATGAAAAAAGAGAGAGAGAGAGAGAGAGAGATGATGTAAAGTCTCAGTTTCTTCCAAGGGCCAATATCTCCTAAGAACAAGGTCTCCCAGAGATGTTTTTGACATGCCAAATGAGGAAGCACAATCAGTCTTTCCTGAGACTTAGAAAAGGGCAAAGCATTACAGATCACCCCATAGCTGTTTTTTTTCTCATTTAAAAATTTATCTAAAGGATAATAACAACAACAAAGTGCTAATTTATCCTTTTTCAATGGCTTGGTATCAATTATGAATTTTCCATATTCTTTTTATCATTTAAAAAATTTAGTTATACACCTTACCTCCTGATTGCAGCCCCCTGTCCTTTCCTCCCAGGCCCCCAACCACACAAACACCCCTCCCTCCATTCTCCCCTCTCCTTCTTCTCATAGGAACCAAACTTACCCTGGCACGCTAAGTCTCTGCAGATTGCATCCCCTACTACTACTACTGAGGCCAGACAAGACAGCCCGGTTAGTGGAATGGGACCCAAAGGGAGGCATTAGAGTCAGAGAGAACCCCGCCCTACTCCAGTGCTGGGGGATCCAAATGAAGACCAAGCTGTGCATCTATATATGTGCAGGGGGGCCTAGGGCCAGGCCATGTATGCTCTTTAGTTGGTGGTTCAGCCCATGGGCCCAGGTCAGTTGACTCTGTAGGTCTTCTTGTGGAGTTCTTGCCCTCCTGTTCCCTCAGTCCTTCCCCCAGCTCTTCCATAGGCCTCTCTGAGCTCTGTCTAATGTTTGGCTGTGGGTCTCTACATCTGTTTCCATCAGCTGCTGAAATTTCCCTTATCTTAACTTGAACTTACTGATGGACATTTTAGAGTGTCTCTAAACCTTCACTGTCATAAATAACACTGCAAATTGCTAACTTCATGCATTATTTTACACATGTAAATGTACACTCTGTGACTGTAACCCTTTAATGCAGCTCCTAATGTTGTGGTGAAACCCCAGCCATTAAATTACTTTTGTTGCTACCTCATAACTGAAATGTTGCTACTGTTATGTATTGTAATGTAAATACCAACAGACTGAGAACCACTTCTCTATGTATGAAGTAAATTCTTATTAGAGGGTTTTAAATATAGAGGGTATGCAAATGAAATTTTGACAGGTGTTTCCAAATTATCCGCTCACCAAAATATATGAGCACGACAGTACACATCCAACTGAAAACTTCTGCTAAATTTCTTAGAACTTCAACATTTCACTCTCAAGATTGAGCATCATCAAGCATATAGGAAGCGTTTCTGGTGGTTTTGATGTGATCGCTTTATTCTTACGTTCTTCGGTTTTCTTCTATTCTCCTTTTCTCTTCATTCTCTGAAATCCAACCACCCCAAGTCCTACCAGTGTGTTTCCTAAAGATTACTTTTTGGAAGTTGTTCATATGCCGGGATAGCTTCTGTAATATGCACTGCAGCTTTGTGGCCATGCAGAAAATACCCTAGTATACGATTTATTAACTTTCATGTTTTTGGCTTCTTGCTTTTGTGTTATACTTAGAAAGCTGCTCCCCGCCACACACTCATTGCCATGTCGGGATGATAAAGGAAGGTCATGTTTTCTTCTACCTCTTTTATAAATTGTTTTAATGTTTGCTCATATTGAATATGCATATTTATTACATTATTTCCATAGTATCTTATTATTATTTTAATTCCTACTGTAAAGGGATTTTCTTTTTTTATCATTACTTAACTCATTGTTTTAATTTGTGAAATCTACTAATTTCTGTGTATTGGTTTTTCAGTCAGTCACTGAATTCTCTGGTGGGTTCTTAATTAATTGTCTTGAGATTTTTCCCATGTACAATTACCTTACTTGCAAGTCCTAACAACTTAACCTCTTCCTACCTCACATTTAAGCCTGAAAATTCTTTTTCACCTGTTGTGTTTAACACCCTCCTGGGAGGTAAGGACAAGTCAGACAATCACATGCTGGTAGGGATTTGTGCCTCTTACTCAGGTCGTCCTACATTTTAGATTGTTTTCTCATTTCTATTATTGTTTCTTCCTTTTCACTAGCATCTTCTAACTTTAAAGACCCTTTAATATAGCACACATCCTCCATCTGCTTGCTCTCTCAAATCTATCTGTTCTTATTCGTTTTCCAGTATTCTCCTGTTCTGCTTTTATTCATTGTTACTTTCCTTCCATCCCCTGTTCCCATCACTGGCTGGTGAGCTGCAGTGGAAAGGGGACTGTGTTCCAGGAGACACAGTGGCATCATCGTGAGGCCTGATGACTAATATACTGTCCAAGCTTTCTCACTGCCTCATGGGGCCACTCATGCCCAGTGTGGGCATGGACAGTGACTTTTGTAGTCCCTCCACAGCTTGATTTGTTGTCTTGTGTCTGGCTGCTAGGCTGCACTCTGGTTTGTTGCTCCTCCCTGAAATTAATCTTTTGATTCAGTGCTTGTTTTTTATGAGCTATTCTTGGTTTTGTTCGTGATATTACCAATATTCTCATTTAATTCATATGAGTCATTCTAATCGACCATTCTTTCTAAAAAACAGTCATATATTTACATTTTTGTGATATCACATTTTAAATTTCACTTTTTCTTTTTTCTTTGTCTTTCTTTCTATCTCTCTCTCTCTTTTTTCTAGCACTGCTTTCCTTTCACACACAATTATATAATTCACTTATTTCCAGCTCTCATGGTAAAGCCTAACTTCCTGTGGCATGCTCATAAGTGGCCTCATATACTTACCTGTTAGAAACTTTAGATTTACCTTTGACTTCCTCCCTCCCAATGTCTAACTTTAGCCAATACTAGTTCCTAGTCAGACTTGGTGTTTATAACTGTACCTTTAACAACCATCACTTCTTACTTCAGCTCTTGTATTCACTGGACTGACGGGATTCATTCTAACCAATTCATTCATTCAATTCTTGTATTTACCTAACTGGTCCCTGAACTTAGTTAATTCAAGTCTCAGAGGGAACTCCTATCCTAGGTGCTCATGCTCTTTATAGTAGCCAAATTGCCCTTTTTAAATGGAGAATTGATGATGCTATTTCTCAACGGAGAATTCTGTAAAGGATCACTTCCCACTATTGATGGCAGAAACCCAAAGCGCTTAGCATGATCTTTGAGAATTTCTTCTACCTGGATTCTTTCTACCTTGCTAGGCTTACAGTATGTTATTTTAAAAGTTATTTTCACTCTTTTTTGTCTCTACAGTATCATACTTGTATACAATATGCTGTGATTGTATCACTCCCCCAAGCTCACGCACTCCCTCTCATCCCCCTGAGCAAGTGGCTTCTATAGGACAGAAAGTCACTGTCTTCATTGATGCAGTTCCTGGTGAGTTACTCACACTCCTGTGACCGGCTTCCCACGCTCAAGCTCATGAAAGAGGCCTTAGTTAAATCCAGTGAGTCACAAAGCAAAAGTAAGTAAGTAGAATAACACTAAAATCAGGAAAGGATTTCGGGGAGGGCCGATTGGTGGGTGTGGGAGGAGGATAGGGGAGCAGAAAGTGTGACCAAAGCGTATTAAATACGTGCACAGAGTTGTCAAAGAAAAAGAATCAATAGAAATGAAATATGTCATTATTTTATGCTGGATAGTCATTGTAGAGCAAGAAAAACAATATCCAAGGACGGTCCAGAGATACCATCTGGACCAGGAAGATGCTTTCCTCCTTGGACGGATACTCATTGCTTTCCCTTCTCCTTCATAGACCAGAGATGCTGCCTGCTTGGCCTCTACTGGTGTTAAATAAGCTCCTGCCTTTCTGTAGAAGCTGTTAGAACCCTCTGTTAACTATGCCACTCCTTGTGCTGCTATTAAAGGCTCCCCAAGAGGCAGGAAAAATAAATGCCTTGTCACTTTCTAATGGCTTCTGCCAGAGCTGCCCAGTGCCAGACATGAACAAAAAAATGCGTTGACACAGGAATCTGCAAATTTCAGTTTGCAGACTCTCAGCCTCTGTGATTGGGATGAGAGCACAGTCAAGAGTGGAGCTGGCAGGCATATGATCCCACTCTTAACTTTCCAAATGGATCAAAGTCCTCGCTTTCACGTCAACCTTCTCATGATATGCACACCCACGGCAAGTTGTTGTTGACGCGTTAGTGCCAATGTATCATAAGGGTCTTGATGGAGATATCAGTTCGTCAGCAAAGCCATTTTAGTCTCACATTAATCTTATACCTTGATATGTACTCTCTGCCATTCTGTGCCTTTCCTTATCACTTTAATAAAAACCAAGAGTAAGCAATGAATTATGTAATTACTCGTTTAAAATCTGCCTCCCACACTAACCTGGAAAGTCACTGAAGAGAAGAATCTATATGTCTTACTCATGGTGACCAAATGAAGCGTGGACACTCTATATTAAACATTGTTGAATACACAAAGTGTCTCTTTTATCATGGAATTTGAACGAGGCGTTGTCGGTGATTCTTCTAGGGACAAAACATTTACTAGTTTGGAACAGTTACTTATCATTAGGCAAAAGGGTCAGTTCCTCAAGGATTTCTCTCTTGTTATTAATTCAGAGACAGGACAGAAAGCACATTAGTTATTCTGTGTAAGTTTTGCTGAAATTAAAGTACAATGTCTGTATATTTTTCAGGAACCTAAAATTACTTCACAGTAATTTAAGTCACTGTGAAGATGAAAACACATTGTGGAGGCAAATTCAAGGAGTTAGATGACGTTCTGTGAAAAGTTGGAAGGGAAGGCAGTATGATGAAACCAAACAAAAAGAAAATCAAGAACAAAAACAAGGCCTGAGATTCCAAGACCTCTATTTATTAGTCAGAGTAATAATAAAAAATCTATTTGCTTATCAAAATACATGTATTTCATGCAAAAATGATGTTTTCCCACACCAAGTGGCAGCACCTAGATGTGAAGTTGCTGGTTGATGAGGCCAACAGCACCGACGCCTATGAGAAGGTCTCTATCTTGTTCTCCTCATTAGGCCGGATGCTTTGACTTGACATTGCTGTACAAATGACCCCAGGGCAGCATCTGAACTACCAGCAGACTGTTACCTTTGAATCCAGGTTTCAGGCTATGACTTACATTTTAGAAGTTCTTTATGTTTTACAAATTCTAAAATTCCCATGGTTTGTCTATTTTTAAGAAGTGAGCTACCTGGATGGTCTTCGCTCCTCCTCAGCTGCAGAGAGAGTAATTATCCATAGGCTGTGACATTCCCAGCAGTGGGTATTGAAAGTACTTTACAGAAGAAAGGGTTTCAAGTTAAACAAGAAGGTGGTTGCTAGGGCATCTAGAAGCATCTCAATATTTTTCGAAGGAATTCGGAAAAGCAAGCAATCAATCAAACATGACCTGAGCGGAGAGCGTGCAGGATTCAGGACAAAGAAAAAGAAAACTGGGCTGTCACTGCAGTGGGCTCAGTTATGCTCACAGTAGATTGTGGCATAGCTTTGAGAAACTGAAGCAGAAGTTTGCTAACACAAAATGTCAGGAATTAAACCTGGCATGCTGCTGAGATTCTTATCAAACCACTTGCCCTAGGGCAGGAATGTTGGGCGCCATTAGTGTGGCACAGCAAGTCACGTCACACAGGCCTTGCTGAGTACAGTTTTGAAAAATTCACCATGAAATCCAGTCTGGATAGGAAGGCGCCGCCGACAAGCAAGAACGGGAATCATGAACTTGGAGATGTGTTAGAATACAAAGCCTGGGAGATAAAGAGCAATTGCACATTGACAGTTGATAGGAAAAGAGGAACTAAGTTAGAGTAAGATCTTCAACCAGACATTTTTTTTTTTACCAAGACCCAACGTTCACATGGTGAAAAGTATGGAAGCATTAGATCAAAGTAGTTTAAGTAGAAGCGGACTGAGAGAGTGCACACAACAGTCTAATAGCAGCGCAGTTGTGAAATGCAAACTCCAGACAAAACACTGGCCTGGAAGTGGATAGACTCAGCCCCGTGCAAGGAAGCGTGATTTGAAGGACGTGGAAAACCAAACCAAACCAGAGGCTTTCTTTGAGGACAGGAGACGCAGATCTTAAGTTTTCGAGACATGAATGTATGCTTCATTTTGAAGGGAAAAAAAATAGTAAAGGCAAAGACATGAGGAGGCCTGTTCCTCGTAGCATGATGACCCTAAAGGGATCAAAGACAAAGTTTGGTAGTGCAGATGGCATGGAGCATGCTGATTGGCAGCTGTGCGGTTAGAATGACTTCAGCTTTGAGGTCTCCGCCTCTCTGAACGCTGTCCAGGGGAATTAACGAGGTGCGAGTTGCTGTAATACTGCTGCTGATACAATGATGAACTATAGTTGTGCAGGTTAGTCCAAGGGGGGGGGGTGTTCATGTGACAGAAATAGAGGTGGGCAGGGCTGTGTTTCTTTTTGGTGTCCCCAGGAATAATGCTTGGTTTGCCTTTTCAGTCTTCCAGGTAGTGCAATATTTCATGGTGCATATGTTCTCTTTCCTCCATCTTCAAAGTCAGGACACAGGCTCTCTCTCTATATTCTAAAGCATCATTTTCTGACTTCCATCTTTCTTGATATTTAAGGACGCTTGTGTACATGTGATACACACCTGGAAAATGCAGGGGAAACTCACCATTTGTAAAG